>NW_022724919.1:269755-284501 GCF_011630105.1 Anneissia japonica
TTTTTTTTTACAACAATGCAATGTCGTCATGATGATCATCGTTTTTTCAGTAGGACTATTTTGATGTAATTTTTGTCTCTGTCCTTTAATATTCTTGAACCCTCCTCTTATTAGCAGAGGGGTTCCTAGGATTTTTTGTATGTCTCTCTTGTGCACTAATACGGTTTCACATCCGGCCCTGTAAACAGTTACCAAATTATTTAAAACTTACAATTATTCAACACTAACATGTTCTTTGATGATTTCGCTTTCATATCTGTCTCTTATACACATCTAGATGTGTATAAGAGACAGGTATATATATTATATATACAGTATTTCATTTATATTAAGTAAGTAAAAAAGATATATATGTATATATATATATAATTTATATTTAAAGTTAATGTATTGTTTTCGTAAGAAATACCATGTTTAAATATCATCTATGTTGTATATTTAATTTTAATAATACCATCTCAGCCCCAATTTTGTCTCATAAATCCATTATAATAAATACTTCTTGTTTACTGCTATTTGTTTGTAGTTAGAAGAAAATAAATGTCTTATCAACATAAATGTCGTATTAAAATAAATGTCTTATTAAATTGAATGTCTTATTGAATATCAACTTTCGCGATCTCAAAATGTATGTGAAATTGCCTTGAAGCTTTAAAAGGATAATGGAATTAATCTGAAATATATCTTTAAATTTGTATTAATTTCATTCCAATTATCTATTCAGGTTTAGCTATTTATATGTGCCGCTCTCGAAGAAATGCCGCTTTTTAATAATTACCGCATTAAAATCTCCTAAATGCTATTGGCGCTGCGAAGTTAGTGGATCATCGGTAAATAGACCCAGGCCTTTCCACGCATAACACATACATGTCTCATTGGTGCACGATGATAATACTACACAGTAGGCATTATTTAATCTCCTTTGTTTTACCAGTCAATAATGGCCACACTTGCAAGAGACAGCAAAACTCAAGTATGAAGTAAGTGATTGGAGTCACCCCCTACTTCAAAGTACCTAGTATTGCATTTTCATAGTCACATTATTAAACTGAATCAAAATAGGCCTATCCATTACATTATTATACATATATTACATTATGTATGTATTTTATTGTGTATTATATTATATATTATATGTATATATATATATATATGTCCTATATATATATATATATATATATATATATATATATGCTATATATTCTTCCTGAAATTCCATTTTTAGTGGTGAAGGGTGCGCTAACTGGGCAACAATAAAATTTATATTTATTCGAAATCACCAATTGGCAATCGGAGAATTCGCTAAACATGTTATAAAAAGTCAAAGCAAAGTTTTTTAACAAAAGATTTATAGGTGGCAGTATTTCATGTAAGTTCGTGGTGTGTGCGCAGGCGCTCTTCAAATTTACAAAATGAGCATTTCTATTTAAATAAAATCCAATAACATTAAAAAATACAATAACTAAAAATCTAAAAAATATACTACATATTAGATAATTTACACTTTATTTTTATATCATTACTACGAATAATAATTCTAATCAGGTCGGACGTCAAATTAAAATATTTGTCGCTGATTTTAGAAGAGGATAATACGATAAAACATGGCTGCACCGGCGAGAATCTCTGTTTTGGTAAGGTTTATTAAGGCGATTGTTTTATTTATTTAATTAATTTTTTGCAAGATAAGCAAATCTTGATAATTGCATAAATTAATATGCTACATTTGCATGGAATAATCTGAATATTGGCTAATCTTATGTTCCATGAATTGTAGGCTAGGCCTCGTCCTCCTACTACAACAACTAGCCTAGGCCTAGGTTAGGTAGCTAGGCTTGGCCTAGCCTAGGCTATGCTGTTTCCGAAGGCTGACCTGGCTTGGCCTAGCTAAGTCAGCTGCAAACGGAAAATGGCCACGCTTTCTTTCATATAGGCCTATGTTCAAAGCCGTACTTCTAACGAAGAAGGAGTACATTTATGATTTTAACTTAAATGTATTTTGTATAAGATGAGCCCTCCCTGCAGTGCTAGCCTAATAAATAAAATTAATCTGATCCCCCCCTTTTTTTTTTACAACAATGCAATGTCGTCATGATGATCATCGTTTTTTCAGTAGGCCTATTTTGATGTAATTTTTGTCTCTGTCCTTTAATATTCTTGAACCCTCCTCTTATTAGCAGAGGGGTTCCTAGGATTTTTTGTATGTCTCTCTTGTGCACTAATACGGTTTCACATCCGGCCCTGTAAACAGTTACCAAATTATTTAAAACTTACAATTATTCAACACTAACATGTTCTTTGATGATTTCACTTTCATATAAGCCACTTATTATTCCGTATTTACGGTTTCTAATTAAGTTAATTAACCAATAATTAGGACGGTATATCGATAGTAACACCCGATCGCTCAACACAATCAACTCTGCTTCGCTGTTACGGTACGACCACAATCGACGACTGAATGTTTCCAGGGTCTGTCATATAATTTGTGCCCAATTGTAATTTTTGTGACCAATTATTTCGCTGCATTAAGATTTTGAAAACTTGTTTTGTAGTTCGTCTCTTTGTATTACGTTTTTTTCTTGACGAGATAAAAAAAAAGCGCAAAAAGTTGAATAACATTTTGAGTGACATTCATACTGTTTCCACTTAGGCACACTTAAACTTGGTGCACTTTTTTAGGCCTACAGCTATCATGATATAATTTTGCCCTGATCCTGGCAACACTGCAAAGTTGTTGACATGTACTAGCCTACAAGCCGAATGTGTAAGATGGTACACGGCGAAGACATTAACCGTCCTAATTAATGGTTAATTAACTTAATTAGAAACCATAATTATTGGATAATAAGTTGATTATAGGAAAGTAAAATCATCAGGGAATGTATTAATATTGAATAATTGTAAGTGTTAAATAATTTAGTAACTAATTTCAGGGCCGGATGCGAAACCGTATTAGTGCCCTTTCTTGTTTGTACAAACTTTATTCGCAATGGCAATGTCTACGCTAAAATATGCAATTCCAATAGATTTGGAATGCACCACCACAAATCATCACAAAGATACACAAACTGCTTCTTACAGTCAGACCAACATTAATACTGCTAGGCTAAGCCTAGTAATCTACATCCCTTTAACTAAAAAACCCTTAAAGGATAAAACTGTTGTCATATCATATATTTTATTATTTTCTATTTGTGATATAGGCAAGAAGGCTGTCAACCTCAAGCATACGTCAGGGTCAGTTGGTTAAGGTAATTATTAATTATGAATCTTCTACTTTAACATTTTACTTTATACGTATAATATTATTCAATATATTTACCATAATTTAACATAATTTCATGTTACAAAAAAATGTTTAAAAAAACCCTTTTTTTTCATTTTTTAATAATGATCTTTAGACACCCATACAAGTGTATGGAGTCGGTGGACGATACGCCACAGCTCTATATTCAGCTGCTACAAAGGAGAAACAGCTGGATCAAGTTGATAAAGATCTCAACGATTTCCAGGTACGTTTTGCTGTATTCCATTGGCAGGGAAATATTCATGCTACGAGTAAAATGCTGCGCTGACTTCAATTCCAGCATATTTAATATACATTAAAGAATATTAGGTTTTCTACTAGATTATGCATATTAGCACTAAAACTAATGCTCTGTCCACACTATGATGTTAAAGTTTGTGTACTTGTCACCTCAATTTTGATCGTGTGGACACATCTTAAAAATGACTTAAAAAAGACAAAATATTTCTTTATTACTCAAATTTGATCTGAGCGGTTGGCCGAGAGGTATTGTTCCTGCTTCTTTTGCTGGAAACCCAGGTTTAAACCCGGCCAGCGTGGGATTTGAATGGAGTCTGATCGCTGGGCTCCTCGAATAACCCTCATATTGAGAGTTAGGCGGGTTAAGCACAATGTTTTTGACTTTGGGACTTTTTAAAATTAATTATTAATAAATAACATTAATTTTTTTGGTAGAGTTTACTGAAGAAAGATGTGAAACTAGCAGATTTTGTTGGTAATCCAATAGTAACAAAACAAGAAAAATCGGGTATGTATAAATTAATTTAGATGTTATAATAAAATACTTGTTTTTTATAATTTAAGTTAGACAATAGGGAGTTTTCGCAAGAAAACGTTCACGAATACAGTTACATCATCAAATTTTTAGACAACTCTTCCCCTACAGTAGCTTATCTATCAGAACGTACGCGATTCAAGCCTTTTACATTAATCAAGGATCATATTCAGTTCTTACAGCATATTTTCAAGTATGTTTTAGACACGAATGACGATAATGATAATGACGTACGTGTTATTGTTTTCGTAAGTTTGCAAAATTTTCGTAATGTATTGACTCCTATTTTTCATAGGAGTTTTAACAAACTGGATGAAGACCAACAAATGTTCAAAAGTCACAACCAACTTTGTTAGCATGCTAGCGGAAAATAATCGAGTGAAACAGCTGAATGAGATCTTCTCAGCGTGGAATGAAATTATGGGGGCGCACAGGGGAGAGGTCGTCTGTACCATCACAACAGCAAAAGTAAGTGTACAATGAAAGTAAAGTACAAAAAATTACAGGCAAGCCACTTCACGTCAGAGAGCAGCTTAGCTCAGTCGGCTAAACTGGTGGTAGCCACTGTGTGTGTGCTGAACCGTGAAAATCTCAGTCCTGGTTCAATTACCATCGCTGCTCTCTCTTCGTGTTTCAGCTGGAGGGCTGAAGTGCAAGTTTCAATTAATATTGCACCGTCTTTTGGTCCCATGTGCATTATGGCCAGTGTGCACGTTTTAAAGAACGCAGTACTGTGCACTCTTCTGAAAAGAGTTAGGGGATTGCCTCTCGGTGTACTGACCAATCACTACCAGAAGAACCCTACTGGAAATTATGCTTTGTGTTTACACCGAATAAATCCATCTGTCAGATCTATAAATTATACAGTGTCAGTATAGGGCTTAAAACAAAATACCCTATCATATTTGATCCAACTTTATCTGATGGAATAGCAATGTCTGACTTCAAGCAGATATGGAATGACAATTTGTTTGATCAGATATATCTCTAGCTCTGTCCAGATTATCAAATTTTCTTATATCTTATGGCTATCTTTACTTATACTCTAGCCACTAGATGCAGCCGGCCAGAAGTCTATAGAATCTGCAATGACAGGCTTCGCAAAGAAAAACCAGGTGCTTAAACTTAGCCTAAAGGTAAGTAGTTGTAATTTTCTGTAATGTATGTTGATATAGGCCTACTAGATGTGGGTCAGGGAGGAATGGGTCTTGTGCTCTTCCCTAACTGTCAAACCTTTGAATTTCATTGCTCAAATACAGTAGTTCACAATATTACCCATTCCTTTTCCCCAAGACCCCTTCTAAGGGCTTTTTGACAGCCTCTAGGATATTTAAACACTTTTAAGATACAAAGTTAAAATAATCTTTATGATACAAGTTTTCATATTTTGTATTGTTTGATTGGCCTATGACATACTATATTTGTGGTTAAGACTATGTTCTCACACGGCAGCTAACGGTTAGCAGGATCCGGATTCTACTAACCGTTAGCTGCCGTGTGTCCATGCGAGAAAATCCCGATCCGGATACCAACAATATGATGATCGATTCACTGGCCAATAAGAAACTGGAAATTGTAAACGCGTACGTGTGATTGGTTGATGATAGAAATGCCCTCAACTTGCTAACCGATAGCGCTTGCTAACCGTTAGCGTATCCGGATACCGCTAACGGTTAGCGCTAACCGATCGGGCATTCTCATGCAGGTGCTAACGGTTAGCTCCCGATCCGGATACTAGGGTTCTTGTGAGAACCAGGCTTCTATTTCAGGGAATTTAAAAATTCTATATTTAAATTTTTTTTACACCCAGGTTGATCCCTCTATCATCAGTGGAATGGTCGTGGAAGTTGGCGACAAGTATATAGACATGTCAACAGCAAGCAAAGTGAAAACAATGACAAATCTATTGAAAGAAAATATGTAGGAAAAGCAAATGGAATGGAACCCAATTCCGACAATCTTATCGCAGAAAATTGATGTATATTACGTCTAGAAAACTAAATAACTATGTAACATTACCCTAAATGTATCTTCTAAATATAACTCACAAGATAGAGCTGAATTTAGAATTTAATAGAATAATTTCCCATACCATATGTTACCTCAATACATACGTTTGCTGTGCTTGACAGTGAAATATGCTAGGTTGAAATGGTTACTGGTGTTTAAAACTTAATTAAAATTATTGAATTTAATATGAAAGTTGTCTTTGTCAATGTATAGTGTCATTTTTGTTGCTACCATGCCTTGTTACCAAGGTATACAAAGCACAACGCAAACAATTTTGTAAATTTGCGATTTTCAATGAGACTGGACAGAACAATCAGACTGTTAAAACAGTAAGCATAGACAAATTCAATGTCACAGGAATACTTGTCAACACCATGCCTACTTGTTTCAAAGGCACTCATTTTCACAACATCATCATCAATATAAATTTTCTCATGAAAGTTTTACAGGAACATACAAAACCTTGGTACTTCTTACTATGAACATAGCGATAACTAATAAAGAAACAGAGCTATTAATTAAGACCATGTTCCCTACTGTTTTTGAAAGAGTAATCTACTCTTTAAGTAAACTGGGAGAAGGGGTACCAAAGGAAAGGCCCTAGGTGCTAAGTGCCCGATGCCTAGAAAACCTGAGAAATTTTGGGTCATTTTAGCATGTATTATGCCCAAAAAATAAAAACCAAATTAGCGTTAGGCCACATCTCTTTGAAAAGGCAATCTCCTGTAATTCACATGGAGATTAGCTCACAAAGTGTTACCATCAGTTTCAACCAACTTTGCACAGTGGCGTATCTCGGAGAAACTTGAAATATGGGGGGGGGGGGATGTGCATGATCAAGTAAGGGGGTACTACCAAAAATATAAGGTGATTATTAACTACTTGAGCACGATGCTTTTGCTTCAAACATTTGCAATGGGAGAGGGGTAACTGGGGGAACAAGCTTTTTTGGGGTGTGTGGTCCCCGCTCCCCCATGATACACCATCAATTGTGCACCTCTCCTTATTGAGGATTGAAGTTTGTTGCAATAATATTCTGATAAATAAAAAAAATCAGTAGAAAGCCAAGATTACTATATTTATTGTAGTTTTGTTCTTTTATTACAGAAATTATTTTCTACAATCTCATTGTCTTTATGCTATCAGGTATTTTAATTTCAATCTGACACTATCAGTACATAAGCTTAGCATCCGATGTCAATTCATTATACCATCATGATTCACAAATGGTTATGGTATAAAATGTTCAACAAGTTTTAAGTGTTATATTTTTTATTTTATATATTCTCTGCATTATTTATCAACTGTGTTAATAATAATTATACAGGCTATACTGTACATCTGAACACTGTAAAAAAAATATGTGGTAAAAATCTGAACAAAAAAAAAAAAAAATTCACAAAATGAAATCAAAACAAGCAAATGAAACTATCATTGTATAACATTTAACAAGAGGTCATCAGTATGTGTTGTAATTTTCACAAGACTACAACTTTGCTACAACAAAATATATAGGAATGAAAATTAGTATTAACTATAACCAGTATCAATAGCCAAAACAACAAAACTGACTTTTTAATGTTTAAATGATGGGAATCAACTTTGACAAAGTTATGCGTAAAAGTATTATGGCTCCTTTGTACCAAAGATACTAGAAATATTTTTGCTCGCATAGCAAAAATACTGTTACGGCGGAAATTGGTCCAGACGTACGCGGCGCCATTCTCTTTTTATAATGCTAGTTTTCTATACAGTACTTGGTCCAGCCGTATAGGGCGCCCTTCTGTTGCTAGGTATATCCAGACGCACAAGGCGCCCTTCTTTTTCCACTAATGGAGGAAAACTTTAACACTGATCAGAGTCCGGTCATACGATTCTACGCTTTTGTGTCTGTTATTATTTTATTGTTTTGATTAATTTATGCCTACTGTTTGTATCTTATGGATAATGGCAACGATTTCAACCCCCACAAAAGGAGATTATGTATTCTCAGTTATGTAACGGTGGCTGAAGTTTTTTAGATCAAGTCGTACGCGGCGCCCCATTGTTTGTATTCTCACCATGCATTTCGGTGGAACAGTTTTTTTTCTGTGGAGAACTCTATCTTGTGTCTCCAGTATCTTTGTACTAAAGTATACTTTACTGCAACAATAGTTTAACATATAGCGACAGTAGACTGGTTTTGGAATGGCATGCATCTCAAAACAACAAGAATCATCATTTTTATGGTTGCATAAAAGAGTTTGTTTTGTACTCTCTTGAACATGGTGAAACATGGATAACTCCCTTAAGGGGATGTTAAAATGCCATTCATAAAAAAAAAAAAAAATTCCTATTAGTCTTCTTCACATCCTTCTTAAAGTTCCTACTTTTCAATTACAATTCAAACCAGCAGAATCATAAGTTGCAAGAACATGAATTTTTAGAACTTCAGAAATTTTTTAAAAAGTAATTAAATAATAGCAACAATAATACTTAACTACAAATCATATACTGTTTTTTATGTTTTTGTTTTGCTGGGTGGAATTTAAAATCTATTCTAAATAATACTAGGCTAACTCTGTACAGTTTAATGCAAAGTTTATATGAAAAAAAAGAGAAATGAAAAAGAAAAGAAAAACGATCTATATATTCCAATTTGCAGAACTCTATGATGATGTACTTAGCAGGTAAAGACATACAATTGCTTTGCAATATTGTTGAGTTGTGTTTTATAAAAAAAAAAACAAAACAAAGAAAAACAAACTATATATTCCAATTGGAGTACTCTATGATAATGTATTTAGCCGGCAAGACATACAAGTTCCTTTGCAATGCTGTTGAGCCACGAATGTTAAAAGCATACAAAAGTGCACCAAGTTTAAGATCAAAGCAACATCGAGTATAGAGACACGCATACAACATTAGCGAGCTTTTGAATGCAGACAACAGTTGGACGTAGAATGCAATGTCACATAAAGTCATCTGCGTATGCGTGAATGTCATGTTCTCGTTTTTGCGTGAATTCTATGAAGCAATTTGACCAAATCTACGTTGTGCAGAGAACGTAGGATGGTCACAAATGAGTAAATCCGTTCCAACGTTACATCTTCACATAAATCGAAAGCTCTCTATTCATTGAAAATGAAGGTGAAGATGATGATGATGATGGGGATAATGATGGTTATGGTAATGAGAATGATTATAATATAATAATGCATTACTGATATTGATAATAAAAACGAAAATATTTATGAAAAAAGAATAGTGATATTTTTTTGCATTGTCTAATTTTAAAATCAAATAAGAAATTTATAATGAAAACAATTAAACATCTTAGATAACAGAAGTTTATAAAGCGCCGATATTAAGCACAATATTTTGCACCATTCCATAATAATGAACTGTACACTTTCCAAAAACCAAAAATAAATGTCTTTAAAAAAATGAGACAATAGAGATATACATATATAGACATTTATTTTAATTTTTAAATGGTATTCCTTTCTAAATATGTTTTTAAAATGATTTTTATACATTGTATTGTGTATCTCAAAGATATACATAAGCACATGTCATACCCTATTTCTTTTTTTTTTCTTTGTACAAGTTATGACTAACGATGGATGGGAACAAACAAGAAATACAAATTAAAATGATACACTTGATTGAATTGTATATCTTTACTGCAAACACACTAAGGGCGACCCACAAATGTCTGAAGACAGTGGCGTCCTTAATCAAAACTATGGAGTAAAAATAAACCTTATTCACTCTGTTTTTGTTAACATGATTAAGAATCAAAACAAACATAAAGAAACTATATAAAATATGTAACAAAAGAACATTAAGACAGTACTGTTGTATATGTAATCAACACTAAATTAAAATAACAAAAAAAACAAAAAAAACATAAGATTTTACATAGGTAATTACAATAACAAGTTTGTTTATATAGAGGCCTTGGTAAATATTTAAGTAATTAATGATACACACTGTATATCTGTGGTTGGTGACACAGCAGCTCACTATTCATCCATAAAAATGCTAGCCTCATCCTCTCTGGATCAGTTGCAACCTTACTGTTTTCAGCCCCCAATAAAACACAGACCAACCCTGGCTGTTTCACCAGCAATGACTGCTTACAACACACATCTTGGGCCTAAGTTTAGAGGGTTAGGGAAGCTGGCCATTGTCATGTCTGGTCAAAGAGGATGAGGTCAAACTTGACCACCACTTCGCCCGTTGACACCTCATGTAGTAATAGCCGTTTAGTGACCGGTCCTTTTCCAAGATTCTCCTTTTTGATGTCAGCAATTCGAACTTCCGTCCGTCCAAGAAAATCTAACGTGGTAAAAACATACAATTAAATTAAAAATCATTATTTAACTATGTTGATCAAAATGTGATTTAAACACTTAACATTTCTTCAAATAAATCACATGGGTGGTTGCTGTTGCAACTTACCGTCAGGTGACAAGAAGTCCTTGTCGTAGACTGTGAGGCACAGCACGTCTTGATTCAGATCTCGGACGATAAACTGCATGTTGCAATTCCACTTGGGGTTCAAAGTGTCGGGGATGAACCGTGTGCGATGTTCCTCGCCTCCCATACTCACCTCACAATAAGGATCAGCATGGCCTAAAAGAAAATTACAAACACCACTGAACATGATTGATTGATTAATATCCATTTCAGTTATACAAACTTCATTCAACAAAACATGCTCTACAAAAAGCTATTTGATTGGTTGATCAAATAAGATGATGCATATTCCTACCAGTTACTGAATTTGATGGTTTCAGATCTGCAGCCTCAATGATCACAACAAGCAAGCGTCCAATACCTTTACTTCTCATTGATCGGGCTGAAAGACAATTCAAGGTAGAAATAACGTTAGACATGAACACAATGAATGAGTTGCCTTATCAGGATTGCAATATTACATACTCAATTACTATCCAAATGACTCTCCATTCAATTTAGTATGAGACAAATATATCTACCAACATTTTGAGAGATAATGTTTTGCCATACAGTACCTGACATGTTAACATACAGAATGCTCAGTATGGTTCCAAATACTACTTGAAAAAAAAAAACCTTGCAAGTGATTTGGGTGAGAATCGAACCCATGACCTCCAGATAACTAGACTGGTATGTTACCTACTGGACCACCATGCTTGCGAGGGTACTTCAAAAAAGATTACTGAAAGCTCACTTTGACTGTAGCACTGCTTTGATTATTAGAATAAATATAGGCTAGCCATGGATGAACAACTGCTGTATATTAATTCCCTGATGAGCTAAATATGACTGATTGTAATCTAGAAGAAATATCACACCCAATAGTTGACTTCAGGAACCAAAAAAATGGGATTCAACCAATTTTATCTTAGGATGGAAAAATAATACGTGGGTTATTCTATTTTTCTATATTTTAAGCTATCTAGATATTGACAACCCATACCTAGCAGACCTGTGGGTCATTGGTAGAAACAGGTATATATATGTTTTATTCTTAATATTAATTAAAATACGCTATCTTACCTCTCTGGGCCTTCTCTCGCTTCTTCTTTTCCGTCTCAATGGAGTATTTTGAAGCATTTTCAATTTGAGTAATCCATTTATTTCTGTATTCATAAAAAATAATATATATAATGTTACCTTCTGATTTCACATACAAGATAGGTGTTCAAAGGGAATACTGTATCCTCTCAATAAACCAAAATTAGCTACTAAGTGGTTTGTAATTTTTGATAGCACATATACAAATGAGGTTTTTACAACAAGTTGTTCTTGTAGTTTATATTTTATCACCTTGACTTTTGCATAATCTTGCTAACACCTTTAACTGATCTTTTCCTTTCTCTTCTCATTAACACCTGTGAAACTGACCTTTTTCATTTCCATAAACACCTAGCAATTGATCTATGCTTATTTTTAAACCAGATGTGCAATTAAATCTTGCCTATTCCCATTTTCATGTGGTGGCAAACATATCATAATGCAGGGTAAAAAACATAGCATAATTCACCAGTGGCAGTGCTACGTGGGGGAGGGGGTAGCCGTCGGGAAGGCGCTGCCATGCCACCCCCCCTCCCCACAATTCGTCGGGAAGAAAAAAAAAATTCCAAAAAATTATATGTATTTTGTACATATTAATAGACTCCAAAATCGATTAAAGAAGACTTTGAACCCCCAAAATTGTCATATTTTCGGGGAGGGGGGGTATCGTCCCATAGACATTTCATACCCTGCACATTCCAAAACCTGACATGCCTTGGATATGAAATATCTGTGGCAGAGTAATGAAATATTTGGGTTACGAAAAGTCCAGGTTACAAAATGTTGACACCTTGTAACAGACTGTTACATAATTTAGTAACAAACCCTTTTCTTAAACGCTTGTAAACTCACCTGAGTTTTTCTGTGTCTGTCTTGAGGGCATACACTTTCTCAACATGTGTTAGATTAAACACACACTCATCCTGTACATCTGATGGCACCTTCACAGAAACTTCGCTCAAAAATAAAGGCTGTGGTAGAAAAAAAAAAGGCTGTGGTAGGAAAAAAAAAAAAAAAAAAATTTGTAAGACAATGATCTTTTGTTTGGCACAATTTCAAATTAACATTTGATACTGCAGTGGTTTTTATTAGAATTATAGTTAACAAAAACTATTTTAATTTATGTATTTTCCCAGTGGTTTTCAAGATATTGTGGGTATGGGCAGTTGAGACTGTAAGGAGTCTAAAATGCCCATCCCTCTTGTTCAGCATTGGAGCCAGACTGTGTAATGCTAAGAAAACTGCTACTCTTCCTCAGCATCCCAGCTTAAGCCTGTACCCATTTATACTCCTGGGTAGAGAGACAAACAAAGATAAAACTACATGTCTTGCCTAAGGACACAAGCATCTTGCACAGGAAGGGCTCAAACCCTTGACCATGATGTTGAAAGTCTGAGCCTCAAACACTTCCATTATGAAAGTGATATTGATAATGATGATTTAATAATGACCATCATTTCATTGTGCTTGGCATTTACATAAAATACGAAATACTGTACAATAAAATGTCATACAGAAATCATTTACAGCAAAAGAGAATAAAACATAGGCATGGATGATGATATAAATATAAGATACAGTAATGGTCAATTATGATGAAGCTGTAATGATAAACAATAGGTAATAGCAACAGCGTCTCACCTGCCTATACATTTTATACATCATGTCCGGTTTGTTGTCGCTAAATGAGAATAGAAGGCCAGGACGCACTGGCTGAGTCAACAACAAGAAGTCATTGAACAAAAATGCATACAATTCCTTGTTGCTTTTTACCTGGTAAAACAAAACAAATTCTTTGAGCAAATCTGATCCAATCTGGTCATTTATAAAGCGCGTTTCTTCGCAGATATGAAGTGCTGCACCCTCAAGCAACTAGCTAACAATTCACAGACAATCTTTATATAATGCCCAATCCAAGCTCAGCACAAGTGAACAAGTAAAAAAACATCAGTGGCAAAGTTCAGAATAATAAATAAATAATGCAACAATAAATAAAATAAAAAGGAAGAAAGAATGAAGACTTGTAATTCCGATGCGAGTTTGCGTCAGGAAAATATCATAGGAGTGATTTTTGCCCTACCTGACGCGTTATCGTACTAAATATTACATCCCCAAACACTAGCGAAAAAAAGGAGGTCGTGAGTTTGATTAATTCCCACCCGAATCACTCGCGAATTTTTTTTACTAGTATTTGGAGTATTTGGTACGGTAACACGTCAGGTAGGGCAAAACATCACTCCTAAGACTGTAATTGATATATATTTCTACAGCTCGGAAAAAAAAAAATCTTTTAACATGGCCCTGAACTCTAGAATGCTTTTTTTCAAATTCAATTACAAATATTAAGTGTGTATACTTAAATCAATCCTGCAGTAAAAATGTTTTTCTTTTGCTGTCACAGCCACTTATGTTATCCATTAACTTCAGTATGTTTATACATTAGTGTTGTATTGACTGTTTTTGTCTATCAATTCTTAAAACTTTCATTGGCTATTTATTGTAGTAATCATATCATTGTATATTTTGCATTGAAGAATATAAATAAATACAATAAAACAGAGACACAAAACTAAAGCTGTGAGGCAGCATTGAGAAAATTGAATAGAATAAAATAACAGATAAACTGCACATAAAATTAGGCTAGGAGTATCACAATTAATATTTATGCTATGTACAGGAAGGAATATGTTTTACAGCTTATCTACTATCTGGCATCACCACCTGATCTTTCTTGTAATCGAATGAATGCTGTTTTGTGATAAACATGTTAATATGATTACCTTGTGTAACATACTGGAATGAAGGAACTTCCTAGGACCCAAGCAGTTGGTTAGTGAATTGAAGACAAGTTCCTAGAAAAAAAAAACGAAAAAAAAAACAAGAATATTTACTGGGATTTAATCTCACTATGATGAATATATTATGTTTTAGAACAATCATATACTAATTTGATTGATCAATTATGCAGGTTTAACTTGCGAGCTGAAATTTGCAGATTTTTTACAAACTGTAAATTTGGTCAACAATTTCATTGCTGCTATCATCCATTGTGTTTGCACAATCTTTTGGAAGATGTTAAACACGTTCGCTGCCAGCGACGAGTA
>NW_022724919.1:286654-289888 GCF_011630105.1 Anneissia japonica
ATATAAGATACAGTAATGGTCAATTATGATGAAGCTGTAACAATAAGTAATAGCAACAGCGTCTCACCTGCCTATACATTTTATACATCATGTCCGGTTTGTTGTCGCTAAATGAGAATAGAAGACCAGGACGCACTGGTTGAGTCAACAACAAGAAGTCATTGAACAAAAATGCATACAATTCCTTGTTGCTTTTTACCTGGTAAAACAAAACAAATTCTTTGAGCAAATCCGATCCAATCTGGTCATTTATAAAGCGCATTTCTTCGCAGATATGAAGTGCTGCACCCTCAAGCAACTAGCTAACAATTCACAGACAATCATTATATAATGCCCAATCCAAGCTCAGCACAAGTGAACAAGTAAAAAAAAATCAGTAGAAAAGTTCAGGATAATAAATAAATAATGCAACAATAAATAAAATAAAAAGGAAGAAAGAATGAAGACTTGTAATTCTGATGCGAGTTTGCATCAGGAAAATATCATAGGAGTGATTTTTGCCCTACCTGACGCGTTATCGTACTAAATACTTATTACATCCCCAAACACTAGCGAAAAAAAGGAGGTCGTGAGTTTGATTAATTCCCACCCGAATCACTTGCGAATTTTTTTTACTAGTATTTGAAGTATTTGGTATGATAACACGTCAGGTAGGGCAAAACATCACTCCTAAGACTGTAATTGATATATATTTCTACAGCTCGGAAAAAAAAAATCTTTTAACATGGCCCTGAACTCTAGAATGCTTTTTTTCAAATTCAATTACAAATATTAAGTGTGTATACTTAAATCAATCCTCCAGTAAAAATGTTTTTCTTTTGCTGTCACAGCCACTTATGTTATCCTGTCTCTTATACACATCTGAGGCTATGTCCCATAGACATTTTATACCCTGGACATTCCAAAACCTGACATGCTTTGGATATGAAATATCTGTGGCAGAGTAATGAAATATTTGGGTTACGAAAAGTCCAGGTTACAAAATGTTGACACCTTGTAACAGACTGTTACATAATTTAGTAACAAACCCATTTCTTAAAGGTTTAGAAACTCACCTGAGTTTTTCTGTGTCTGTCTTGAGGGCATACACTTTCTCAACATGTGTTAGATTAAACACGCACTCATCCTGTACATCTGATGGCACCTTCACAGAAACTTCGCTCAAAAATAAAGGCTGTGGTAGAAAAAAAAAAAAAAATTGTAAGACAATGATCTTTTGTTTGGCACAATTTCAAATTAACATTTGATACTGCAGTGGTTTTTATTAGAATTATAGTTAACAAAAACTATTTTAATTTATGCATTTTCCCAGTGGTTATTAAGATATTGGTGTGGGTATGGGCAGTTGAGCCTGTAGGAGTCTAAAATGCCCATCCCTCTAGAGTAATGCTAGAGAACTGCTACTCTTCCTTAGCATCCCAGCTTAAGCCTGTACCCATTTATACTCCTACTCCTGGGTAGAGAGACAAACACAGATAAAACTGTCTTTCCCAAGGACACAAGCATCTTGCACAGGAAGGGCTCAAACCCTTGACCATGAGGTTGAAAGTCTGAGCCTCAAACACTTCCATTATGAAAGTGATATTGATAATGATGATTTAATAATGATCATCATTTCATTGTGCTTGGCATTTACATAAAATACGAAATACTGTACAATAAAATGTCATACAGAAATCATTTACAGGAAAAGGGAATAAAACATAGGCATGGATGATGATATAAATATAAGTTATGGTCAATTATGATGAAGCTGTAACAATAAGTAATAGCAACAGCGTCTCACCTGCCGATACATTTTATACATCATGTCCGGTTTGTTGTCGCTAAATGAGAATAGAAGACCAGGACGCACTGGTTGAGTCAACAACAAGAAGTCATTGAACAAAAATGCATACAATTCCTTGTTGCTTTTTACCTGGTAAAACAAAACAAATTCTTTGAGCAAATCCGATCCAATCTGGTCATTTATAAAGCGCATTTCTTCGCAGATATGAAGTGCTGCACCCTCAAGCAACTAGCTAACAATTCACAGACAATCATTATATAATGCCCAATCCAAGCTCAGCACAAGTGAACAAGTAAAAAAAAATCAGTAGAAAAGTTCAGGATAATAAATAAATAATGCAACAATAAATAAAATAAAAAGGAAGAAAGAATGAAGACTTGTAATTCTGATGCGAGTTTGCATCAGGAAAATATCATAGGAGTGATTTTTGCCCTACCTGACGCGTTATCGTACTAAATACTTATTACATCCCCAAACACTAGCGAAAAAAAGGAGGTCGTGAGTTTGATTAATTCCCACCCGAATCACTTGCGAATTTTTTTTACTAGTATTTGAAGTATTTGGTATGATAACACGTCAGGTAGGGCAAAACATCACTCCTAAGACTGTAATTGATATATATTTCTACAGCTCGGAAAAAAAAAATCTTTTAACATGGCCCTGAACTCTAGAATGCTTTTTTTCAAATTCAATTACAAATATTAAGTGTGTATACTTAAATCAATCCTCCAGTAAAAATGTTTTTCTTTTGCTGTCACAGCCACTTATGTTATCCATTAACTTCAGTATGTTTATACATTAGTGTTGTATTGACTGTTTTTGTCTATCAATTCTTAAAAATTTCATTGGCTATTTATTGTAGTAATCATATCATTGTATATTTTGCATTGAAGAATATAAATAAATACAATAAAACAGAGACACAAAACTAATTTTTTGAGGCAGCATTGAGAAAATTGAATAGAATAAATAACAGATAAACTGCACATAAAAGTAGGCTAGGAGTATCACAATTATAGCCTGGTGGTAAAACTGCTGAAATGAATTTTAGCGGGAAAAAAGTAAAGGAAAATTAATTTTTGGTTTTTCTGAATCAACATACCCTATAGTGTCTCAGAAAAAAAATCCCCATGCCTAGGGCTTGGGCAATTTTTTTTACAGCACTTTGAAATTTTGGCCTAAAATACCCTATTTTAAACTATTTAAAATGGGGGTAGGGGAAATAACTTTATGTTTTTTGTCACTTTTACATATACTGTGGATATGAAATGTATCAAAAACTTGGCTATATAGTTACTCATCAGTCTCATTAAAAAATTTGATCGGAATGATGACGTCATCATGATAAATTCCAAGATGGCGTCCATTATTGTGGGAAAAACTATGTTTTTAATGTAAAAATAATTTAATTGTTATCAAAGTACAATACAATCTCAATACAATAT
>NW_022724919.1:290145-295590 GCF_011630105.1 Anneissia japonica
GTGTGGCAACCTTGTCGTGGCATCGGACGATGGGAGTCTAGGCCTGTCAGACGGGAATTCCCCACCTCCCAAGCAAATTTGGAATGATGACGTCAACACACCGAATTCCAAGACTACGACAATCCAAATTAAGGGAAATGTTTACCTATTTAAATTTAATCTTTCTACACTACATTTTTCTTCATCATCATTATTATACTATTATGTTGTTACTTTATAATATTATTAATATAGTACTCTATATAATTATTCTTATGCGTTTCAAAAAAATTATAGTTTATAATTCACATTAATATTAGCGTTAGTACTGGTATTCTTACTATACTGATGTCATTATTATTATCATCATCATCATTTTCCTCATTGTCATCCCCATCCTCATTATAATCCCCATTATAAGGAATATGTTGATCATGAGGAGAAGAAAGATGATTAGGATGATGGTGAGGAAGAAGATGATGGTGATTATGATTGATGATAATGATTGTGATGATGGTGATGAGAATGATAGAAAATGATTGATGAGAATGATGATGATGATGATGATAAATGATGAGAATCATCCCTCTCATCCTCATCTTCATTCTCGTCATCCTCCTCCTCATCATCATTCTCGTGATGATGATGGTTACTGATGATGAAGAGGATAATGATGAAAATTATGATGGTAATGTTGATGATGATGACAGTAATCAGGAAGATGATGAGGATGACGATAATAATGAGGGTAAGGATGATTATGATTATGGTGATGAAGATAAGAATGATGATGAGGATGATGCAGTTGATGATGAGAAGGAAGATGATGAGGTAGGTGATTGATGATGGATGATGATGAGGAAGAAAATGATGCTGATAAGGATGGTGAGGATAATGATGATGATAATAAGGAGAATTAGGATGATGAGTTTGATGATAATGAAGATAAGGATGATGATGATTAGGATGATCGTGATAATGAGGAGGATAATTGATAAGAATGATGTTGATGAGGTTAATGATGAAGAATGAGAAACATCTCCTCTGCCCCTCATTCTCATTTTCATTCTTGTCGTTCTCCTCTTCATCATCATTCTCATGATGAGGATGATAATTGATAATGATGATTAATAAGGATGATGATGTTGTGGTTGATGATGATGAGGACAAAGATGATGATGGATGATGATGATAATGAGGACTATGATGATGAATGATGAATGAGTGATGATAAGGAGGATAAGGATGAGGTTGATGATGATGAGGATAAGGATGATGATGGATGAGGATGATTAGTAGGTTGTGGTGATGGTGATAACGATGATTGTTGAGAATGGTGATGAGGGTTACAATGATGGATGAGGATCAATGCCATAGCCAGGATTTTCAAACGGTGTGGGACAATATCAGGGTGGACCCACTTTACGTGCAAATTTAAACAATGTGGACTGGACCCATTTTACGCAAAAATATGAAATATCTGGACCCATATTCTTAAATTTTACCCATTTTTAGCTAAATATGAGAAATCTGGATCCATTTTATGCATAAAATTACATAAATTGGACCAATTTTTAAAATGTGGACCCATTAGAAAAATGGTGTGGGACTTTCAAAACTGTGCCAATAGCTGGCTACACCATTGACGACGACGAGGATGATGATGGATGAGGATGAATATGATGATGAGTATGATGATGAAGAAAATGATGAAGGATGAGGGGGAGGATGAAGATTATGAGGATGATGATAACGATGATAGATGATCGATGAGGACGTGATGAAGATGAGGACGATGACGATGGATGAGTATGAAGTGTTGATGATGGTGATGATTACAACGATCGATGACAGTAAGGATGATTATGATGATTAGACAACAATGAGAATGATGATGACGATGACGAATAGGATGAGGATGATGATGACGGATGATGATAATACTGTAATGATATCAATAGTGGTAGGGTAGCTAGCTACCCCCTATCTTTCATTTGAAAAATCCTCAGATATAGCCCTCCGTGACCAAATACAAAGTAACCTTTGTTTTTTTTTAGGCCTACATAGGCCTATACTTTGTATTTTTTTCTTAAACATAGGTCTACGCCATATATTCAATTCCCATTCCACACACATTCAATCAAACCATTGAACTACACATTTTCAAGCATTTATAATTTACAAGTGATTAACTTTCATTAAAAACACAAGTTAGTTTTTATACTTTTTGCTACGATAATTTAAATGGTTTGAAAGACAACGGCTGAAGTTACAACATGACCAATAATTAAAAATTTAATAACGGTTTAACTATTTAATGTTTTATTATTTGAATTATTATTATTAGTTCAGCACCACAAACAGTATGTATAAGTTCTACTGTTTTCTCTACTCTCTCCGTTCCACGCGCCTCAGGATATTGGTTAAGTAACAATTATTGTTGTGTCTTCTTAATAATACTTTGAGAACAATAATAATAATAATAATAATAATAATAATAATAATAATAATAATAATAATAATAATAATCTTTTCCCCGCCAAGATGAACGCCATCTTGGAAATTGGCATTATGATCATTTTATTAAAATTTGATAAAGACAGTAAAGAGTTAACTAAGTTTATTGTCAATTTTCACATTTACAGCAAAACTAGAAGTATCTAAAATAATACCATAGTTTTTTTTTTTTTGAATTTACCCCGATCCGAGTCCAGAAATTGAATTGTTGGGTCTTTCAGAGCAAAATTTCGCTATTTCTTTTTCCAGTGAAAAACTTATTAACATGAATATTTTATTAACATACATTCATTATTGGATATGACACTATTATTATGGTTATTATTATTATTATGGTTATTATTATTATTATTATTATTATTATTATTATTATTATTATTATAATATATATATGTATGTATATATATGTATATATATGTAAAAAAAGACATTGATACGATAATTATCATACACAGTTGACGTATTATAGAAACATAATTTTATTAGGCACGAATATCTCGTCCTGTCCCCAGGACTTTCTCAACGTTGATATAAAATCTGTATTCTATTTTAATATATCATAGATCAGGAACAAAAAGTCATTTTTCAATTTTTGGGGGGGGGGAGGCTGGGGGGTGGGAGTGTGTGTGCATATGTTTTATTTTATTATTGTATGTATAACATTGTTTTGAAGTTGCTCTGATAACAATAAAGGTGATTTTACATTATAAAAATGTTTTACCTCCAAAATGACAGCCATCTTGGAATTTTTTGTGATGACGTCATCATTCCGATTAATTTTTTTTACGAGAGTGAAGAGTAATTATTTAGCCAAGTTCAAGTTACATTTGGTATACATAGCATATGTATAAGTGACTAAAAACATACATTTATTTCCCCTACCCCCATCTTAATTAGTCCAAAATAGGATATTTTATGTCAAAATTTCAAAGTGCTATAAAAAAAGTTGCCCAAGAAAAAATTGCCCAAGCTCTAAGAATGGGGATTTTTTTTCTGAGACACTATATGATATACTGATTCAGAAAAACCAAAAATAAATTTTCCTTTACTTTTTTCCCGCTAATTTCCTACTGCACCCAGTCTATTAATATTTATGCTATGTACGGGAAGGAATATATTTTACAGCTTATCTACTATCTGGCTTCACCACCTGATCTTTCTTGTAATCGAATGAATGCTGTTTTGTGATAAACATGTTAATATGATTACCTTGTGTAACATACTGGAATGAAGGAATTTCCTAGGACCCAAGCAGTTGGTTAGTGAATTGAAGACAAGTTCCTAGAAAAAAAACAAAAAAAAAACAAGAATATTTACTAGGATTTAATCTCATTATGATGAATATATTATGTTTTAGAACAATCATATACTAATTTGATTGATCAATTATGCAGGTTTAACTTGCGAGCTGAAATTTGCAGATTTTTTACAAACTGTAAATTTGGTCAACAATTTCATTGCTGCTATCATCCATTGTGTTTGCACAATCTTTTGGAAGATGTTAAACACGTTCGCTGCCAGCGACGAGTATACTCGTCCCACAGGTGTTGCTGAAGGCGCTAGTGACAACTACACTCATCAAAATTGGGGTAACATTTAATGGCTGATAGTTCGGGGAAGATACACCTAGACGATAACGTACAAATAACATATGCATGCTTGTTGTGTTATGTTGCCGGCAGTACACTCGATTGCATGAGTGGGGTTGCCCTCTGAACATATACCAACCCACGCAAAAAACGGACAAGAAAACTCGCACTTGGCAGAGGCAATAAAAAGTACTGCCCCTACGCTGGCGACGAGTTTACTCGTCCC
This sequence comes from Anneissia japonica, assembly GCF_011630105.1. Lineage (NCBI taxonomy): Eukaryota > Metazoa > Echinodermata > Crinoidea > Comatulida > Comatulidae > Anneissia > Anneissia japonica. The sequence goes on from NW_022724919.1 coordinate 294,457, forward strand.
CTTAATATTTTCTCGCCAATTTATTAGACACACCATTTTGATGATATATGACTAGATAAAATTCCAAAAAAGTATGTTTGTACATGTACACGTGACTTGTTTTGGCACACGGGAAAGAACCTAAAAAAGATCTTTAAAAAAATCTGGCAAAGGTGTTAAGCCGTTGGTCTCACGTGCATGTTGAAAAACGCAGTACACTCTTCGGAAGAAATGCTGAGGATTGTCTCCAAGCATACTGCCAAATTCTCAAATAGACTCCACTGGAAATAAAAGCTTTCTACTTTTATAAATAACCTAAGAAATCCAATGCAACCCTCTTTCGAGTTTGAAACAAAATAAACAAAATTTTACCTCTGGTAGTCCAGTACAATCAACATGTGATTGTAGCCATTCTAACTTGTCTGAGTTCTCGCGTTCCCTCACTCCTTCATTCACTTGTTGGCAAAGTTCTTCTGCTTTTTCTAGAGCTAATTTGATGTTCTCATGATCTATATGGTCCTCATTGGTGTATTTCAAAATCTGGAAAAATGATAACTCACTGCTCTGAAATTTGTCTTTTTGGTTCCTATTAAGTTTAACAGGAACCATTGCAATTGTCTTGGTGTATGTATGTGTGCGTGTGTCTGTATGTATGCGATGTCATCATAGTTTGTAAACAGGAAAACATACATTTCCAAATAATTGTTTGTTATGATTTTTTTTTGTATAAATGCAGCACCAGTCCTACTGCTTGAAAACATTTTTTCAGAAACATTAAATCAGTATATCGTGACATTATACACCCCCACCCTTCCATCCAAGACTCAGAATTCTACTAATAATAGGAAGGCCAATGCTAAAGCATTTCAGGTGGTTTGTGAAAACACTTGTAATTTTCCAAATATTAAAGATAATGTTAATAGGAACCGTGGTCTCTATTCTTCTAATCCACCCGCCATCTCCTAACTTTATTCATTATTTTAGTGTGAGCTTTGATCCAGTACACTCCGTTATTCTTTTCCAATACATTTTTCTGGAGCTTTAATAAATAAGTTGAGCATCTGTTGCTTTTTTTTGCACTCCAGTTTAAACCCTGCCTAGCATTGTGGGTTTTACTCAAATTGTAGTCAAATAGATATTAAGAGTTATACAATA
>NW_022724919.1:295858-337925 GCF_011630105.1 Anneissia japonica
ATAATTTGTTTTTTAAAGCCACTTTTAATGACTTGTACTTTTGCATGTGTTGCTTTTACGACAATTTTGTAAACTTTTTAACTTATGTAAAAATTGCCGCAATTCGGTGTTTCACTGCGAGTGTGATTTTGAAATAAAAATATGAATTAAGAAAAAAAAAACACAAAACAAAAAATGCAGAGTACAGTATCCTGTTATGAGCTGTGACATTATTCTGGACTAAAACCAAAACAAGCAATATACCTAATGTGGCAAAGGCGCCTTCTATAAAGACCTGTCCAGACTATCAAATTCTATGGGACAAAAACATGTGACATGCCTAAATATGGTCATGATAACATCACATCATGACCATATATAGGCACTTCATGACTATATATGGGCATACGACAGTATTTTGGTAGTCTGCACAAAGCTTCAAGAAAAAAAATTTTCACATAAATGTCACTGTATTTAGTATAAAAATAATGAATATGCTAATCAGGTAACCATGGCTACACTGCCTCATTTACATAAATGTGTGCATATTACTCTACTTACTCTTAAGTAATCCTTGATGGCAGGATCCGTGTCAATCTTCTTTTGTAGCATAGCGGAGGCACTCAGTTGACAACTGCAGAATCGAATGTAAGGGGTAAAATGGGGAAGCTAAAGAAAAAAAAAAAAATAAAATAAAATTAATATTAATGTGAAAAGACAAAAAAATTGCATTACAGTGAGTCAAAATAAATTTATATAAATACAGGCATCCCTCTAATTTAATGACCCCTCCAATTAGAGTCACTTTTCTGTAGTCCCAAATAAACAAATATCTTTTATCTTTAAATATTATTCTAATTAAAGACCAAAGTTGCTAAAGACCATAGAAACCCAAGTCCTAAAAGTGGTCTTTAATTGTATGTAGATTTTATCTCTGTCAATTTGGAAATAAAATAATTTAGGGCTTTTACCGATGGGAAAACATAAACTTCTTCTTTGGACAATGACCCCTGCACATCAAACCCCCATACCCACATATCCCTACATGACACTACTCAACATACAAATACACAAATCTCCATACACATATGTACCTACACAATCATTTTACATGTACATGCACAAATGCATACATCATAGGTTTTCATGAGAAAATCCCTAAAATGTGCCTCATTTGCCGATGAAATCCACGTGGATTCAAAATAACCACTATGTCTGGCTGAACGTGACAACAGACACTTGTGTGTCACTGTGGTATTTGCCTCCAGCAGCAAATATACCGTACAAAATGCAAGCTAGTTCACGTTTGGATGCTTGTTAAGCTTGAATGGTTTAGGCAATTTACAACAGCAACATCGGCTATCTATCATTCACGATTAGGAAGTAACACGTTGAATTATGCATTGTATATTGCTTGAGCATGTTCAAGGAAAATTTTATTTAGTGAATGAATTCTGTAGTAGAAAACTGTGATGATGAGAACAATTTAAATTGGGACGAAGGGTGAAGAAAAGGAAAAAAGTAGATGGGAAAGAAGACATAGAAGAGAAAGAAAATGGGTGGAAAAGAGGGAATGGATTAGTAAAAAGGGACAGAAAAAGAATGAAGGAAGGACAGTACAGAAAGTGAGGATTAGTAAAGATGAAGGCTTTGAGTACGATGGAATGGGGAAGAGGGATGGGAGAAGAAGAGGGATAAGATTGAAGGTAGTAATGGCAAAGAAGATATTTTAAAAGAAAAGTGGAAATGAAAGCGATGGAATAAAATATGAAGGGATTTTACAGGAAGGATGTTAAACGAATTAATATTTTTTAAATTGATAATGTAATAATAATTTAAATTAGAAATTAAAATAAAATATAATGTTGAATGAAAATAAAATTTAAATTACAATAATATTATGCAATAAATATTTTCAGAAATTAATATTTTTTTTTATAACTGATAATGTAATAATAATCTAAATTATTTAAAGTCAATTAGTATACAATGATTCACATAGTATTATAAATTGTGTTTGTGTATATATAACTATTTTTATAATTATGTTGAATTATTATTATTGTTTTTTATTTGGTTAATGTATGTACATCGGTATATTCTAGTTTGGACAGGCACATGTTTTGATGACAATGTTTTCACTTTTTTCTGTCCTAATATTTCTAGAATATATCATTATATATAGTATTTGTTGATTGTTAAATTTGTTTAGAATTGTGGTGGGAGTTTGCATTATATAAATTGTATGATTTTATATAGGTAAAGGTAAGGGTGAATTGCGTATGGCCGTGGCCTGTGACTACCTAGCAGCCTTACAGAAGCGCTTTATTGATACCGAATAAATATAATAATAATAATAATAATAATAATAATAATAATAATAATAATAAAAGGAGAACATACTGTAAGTAGTGAAGGAATTGCAAAAGAAGAGGAATAAACACATCAATCAAAGATTAAATCCTTTTTGCAATAAAACATATAACGACGAAGTGAGTAAATTAAGATGTCAGAGTCCACGCTATAAACTTCAATTTAATCCGAATTTTATCTACTTCACCTAACAGTAATGCAATGAAAAATCTCTTTTTGGAATTCATGATCCAGATAAAGATTAATGAAATTGTAGAGCATTTTTTTTACTTGCTCACTCCATCATAACAATCCTACAGTATTAGTTCGGTAAGAATTAATGATGATGATAATAATAATAATATATAATAATAATAACAATAATAAGAATAACAATAATAATAATAATAAAAATAATCATAATGATAATAATGAAAGTATTGATCCTGTCTCTTATACACATCTAGATGTGTATAAGAGACAGGTCCTAAAAGTGGTCTTTAATTGGAGGGAGATCTGTAGTTTGTAAAGCAGTAGGCATGATATCCCTCCTATTACAACACAATGAACCTTGTATCTTGTATAACATATAATATGCTTTGTATTTATATCACTTTAAAAATAAAATTGGAAAGGTATGGTAAAGTACAGTTGAAACTAGATTTGAGCTCATAATTATCATCCTGGTTTAAAGAAACAGAATCCACCACAAACATTGTGCAACCTGCATCAATCCTTGTCATTCAGGAATACCCAGCACTAAACAAAATTTGCATTCAACAGAACCTTGTTGTCCCACCTTCAGCAAAACCAAATTAAACATTTGTGTCTAATATTACAGAATACAGTAGGGGTATACAGTATTGTACCCTACTGATACCCCCTTGCTGTATGTATAAGTATGACCGTTCCCTAAACACATCTCCGTGGTTAAATTTGCCAGATATATTGATTGGAATACCATCTCTGTTTTATTTGCAACAATAAAACAGAGAAAACTCTAATGTTTGAGGCATGTGATTTGAAAAGAAGGTCTGAAAAGAAATTTGTTGGAAAGAAAACCTAATGATAAAGGTGGTAGAGGTAGACCAAGATTGAAGTGGACAAACAACATCAAGGAATGGAGTCATATGCAGTGCAGTGATTGTGTGCAAATGGCTCGAGAGTGAAGAAAAATCTGGAGATCCATGATAGGCTCTGAGCAGAGGGCTCCGACAGAATGAAATGATTGCAATCATATCTTGCTCATTTCTAAAAAAGTGATATTTTATGAATGAATCTTAAAGATATGTGAAAAGATCATGTATTTAGGTCGCTGCAAGTGCTTTCTGCACACAACATTAATCCCAAGACCTTGCATCTAATGGAATTCTAGATCAATTTCTGTATGAATAATTGATACAAATACATAAATACATAACAGCTCCATAAATAATGTATAACCATATTCAATCCATGGACTCAGCATTAATAAAATCAATATAAAATAATAATTTATTATTACCTAAAGAGAAATCACATTTGTTAATAAATTATCAGTGTTATGATTAGTATTTATGTTTAATTTTTTAAATAATAAATAATAATTAAAATTTAGATATAAATATGTAACTTCATTATTATTATCAAAAATATTTTTATTTATTTTTTGTGTGTGTATTTTAGTATATCATATGATATGTTACCATCAATATTGATTAGAGGCGGCCACAATATTTATATCTATATAATTTTTAAGCCATGAAATACTCGCACCTAGGGTTGAAACATAGTGTGAGCCACTTCACGGCCTGTAAACAGTGCAAGCTGGGTAACTAAGCACGGGTGGCCGGGAATGGTCAGGGTGTGGCCTGAACCCTCGACGAGGTTCACAACCTGAATGGAAATTACTGCGCCAAACCGCCTTCCCCGTTATAACTATAATTAGACATACCTGTTCACAGAGTATATCACCAATCTGCTCGACAGGTTGGTTTTTCCCGCTCATTGTTTTTCTAACAAGCATCGCCCTGGGGAAAAGCAAGACAAAAAAAAACATACAAAGAATAATTATTTATGTCCTCAATTAACTCATGCTCTAGTTATTATTTAATGTAGGTTTTAGAAACGCGAGTGATTCGGGAATTTAATTATATGATGATTAGTTTTAAACATGATTCATAAACACAAAATATTGTGAGTACGTATACTGGTCTCGTCTCCAAGGACGTGTTTAATTGATTTCGGCCTGATACACAATACCGTAAGCACACATGAATTTACAACGATGCTTTGCGATGATTAATACAGACACATTGAGGAATATAAAGACCTTCAAAACAAGTTGCATACTCCTGCAGTATTAGTAATGAATAACAAAATAGTTTTTTTAGTATTCTATATACTCACACTACATATATATTTTGATTTTAGTCAGTAATTGTATAAAGATGTATTGAAAACAGGAGTTTGTGCACAGTGGCATACATAAGATTATTAAATTCAGGGAGAGGGAGAGAGAGAGGGAGAAGAGAGAGGGAGAGGAAGAGGGGGAGGGTGGTGGGGTTACAAGGATGTGAGAACTACTGTAAACTGAGATAATATGAGGTGATTTTTACCTAGAAGGAAGATAAGGGTGATCATTATTATTATTATTATTATTATTATTATTATTATTAGTATTGTATGGTAAATTTTAGACTTAGTTTAAGCAGACCATATGCTTTTTCCATATCATTATATACCATAATAATTATTCATTACCATTATTATTGTTATTGCTGCTTGTGATTGCCTTTTTTTTCACTTACTTGAGGAGTTTAGTATTGCACTGTATAAGTTCATTCCAATTCACAAAAAGCATCCCTAGCTCTTGAATCGTCAGACGCTTTTGTTCCTCAAGAGGCTTCTTGAAAACCTATGACATTATCATATATTCGATACAATGCACTAACATAAACATTGGAAAATATTATAGTAGAAATGAGGTTTATGACAAATATTTGGTCAAGAACAAGTTGGTGCAATCAAGGTAAAACATTCATAACAATCATATTCACTATATCATTATCAATGAGATATTCTCAACCAACAACAACAACAGTTCTTTTCAGAACAATCTACATGGTGTACCGCAAGCATTAATTATATATTATACTTCGCCATGCAAACCTTCAAACAATCATCATTATTGTTCTATCTGTTAACTCAAGGGGGGGGGGGAGTTTGGGTCGCCTCATCATTTCTCCTTATTCTCCTCTGTCATCAGTTGGTACATCATAATCGCAACTGCCATTATCATGATCATACATAACAACTGTATAATCATCATTAGTAGGCCTATAATCATCACCCTCACATTATCATCATTGTCATAGTATGATAATATACAATGGCTAATAAAATATTATTATAGATATTTACATCATTATCCCTGGCAATCATCATTAGCATCATCACCATCAACTGAATCATTGACCTTCATCTTGATCATCATAATCGTCATCACCATCATCATCATCATCATCATCAATCATCATCATTATTAGCATCAACTACCATCATCTGTTTAATTGTTAAAACATTTTCTTACATAGTGAACATCATCATAGCATCATCCATACCAACCCCACGACCAACACCACAACCTTCACCACCTTACCAGCACCACAGCCACAACCATCATTGGTACCCTCACAGTCAGCTTACTCTATTGCCAATTATAAAGGAAACCATCAACGACCTACCTCAACTACCAGAACCATATCATCAACGTAGGACTGCATAATTGTTAAAACATTTTCTTACATAGTGAACATCACCATAGAATCATCCATTCAACACCACAACCTTCACCACCTTACCAGCACCACAGCCACAACCATCATTGGGTACCCTCACAGTCAGCTCACTCTATTGCCAATTATAAAGGAGACCATCAACAACTTACCTCAACTACCAGAACCATATCATCAACGTAGGACTTCTCGGTGTCTAGCAGTTCATGAATCCGACTCTGTCTCTTCTGCTCCGTCTCTGACATTGCCTCCAACAAATATATATCCTTACACCCTGCAAAAAAATACAACTAATAATATAAAACTAATCACGCAGAAAGGACAATGGTCTTATCATTACACCCATCAAGAAATAGTCCACAATAATAAAGCGTATCAGTGAGAAAAAAATTATTTCATCCTATGCAGAATCAAGCTCAGTAAAATTATTTTCAAGGATGTAGCATCAGAATATAGCATTAAATTTGTATTACTCAAGTACCTGTAATGCGATATTAATACAAGGTGGCAATTCTATAATGCATATACCATCTGCTCATAATTATCAGAGCAGAATAGTACTGTAGCAGTTATAATTAAATTCTCAAAAAAAAAAATATTAAAATATATATGTGGAGAGGTGTGAGTAGGTATGTGCTGTGTTGTCCATAATATATAATTGAATGTTATTAGTAACATTGACATACCTGCTTGAGAAGGCATATGTGAATGGGGTGAAAGGTTATGAATAAATTATAATTATTAAGTGATTAGGATGGATGAGTACATAAATGGTTTTGTAGGTGAGTGGATGTATGAATCCACATGAATTAATTATGGAATGAATTTGTAGATAAATAAATGCATTGATGAGTACATGAAAGTATGAATGAATGAATGAATGTATAAAATAAATGAATGGATAGACGAAGGAATAGAAAAAAATGAATAAATGGGAAATTACTAAATGGATAGGTAAAATGAATGGATGGATAGGTAGATAGATAATAAATGAATGAAAATAATAGATATGTGGATTATTAATTGAATGAATAAATGAATGAAAAAAATGAATGAATGAATGAATGAACAAACGAACGAACAAATTAATGGATAGTTAATTGAATTGCTGGAAAAATGAATACATTGATGGATAGATGAATAAATAGATGGATAGAAGAATAAATTAGATAGATAATAAATAAATGAATGAAAATAATGGATATGTAGATTATTACGTTAATGTTTAAATGAATGAATGAATAAATGAATAAATAAATGAATGAATAGGCAAATGAATGGGGAGATAATTGAATTGCTAGAAAAATGAATGCATTGATGGATAGATGAATAAATTAGATAGATAATAAATAAATGAATAAAAATAATGGATATGTAGATTATTACAATGATTTTTAAATGAATGTATGAATAAATGAATAAATGAATAAATGAATAAATGAATAAATGAATGAATGAATTAATTAATTAATGAATGAATGAACGAATGAATGAAATAATGAATGAATAAATGAAAAGTAACAAATGAATTGGTTGATAATTGAATTGCAAGAAAAATGAATGCATTAATGGATAGATGAATAAATAGATGGATAGAAGAATAAATGGATTGAGCGGTGAATATATAATATCAGATAACTGGATGGAGACTCAAAATATAAACCAACAAATAAATATTAACCAATACATAAATATTAAATAGAAATTAAAGAAATGAATAAATTTTATAAAATAAAAAAATAATCTAACAAATATGTAATTAAAAGAAATAAGATAATAAAAGTATCAAGCAAACCGAGAGTGTCAAAATAATCAAATATTTTTTATTAAATATTTGGAAGTTCTTAAAGGAAATTCTATTAAATTGTAACTCAGAATTTCCCTCCATGTTTTCTTGCCCTGTATAATTATCCATTTTTGATCAATGAATGGACAATAGTTGAAACATACAAATAGATGAAATTATGCATTATTAAAAATAAAACATATATTGCAAACAATTTCTATATATATAAATGCAATACTATGCGTCTGAATTAGACTTAACGGCAATGACCTACCATAAATATATGATTAATGGTCCTACATAACTTCCATAACAAACAGAAATATATCTAATGAAACTATGTTTCAACACTATGTAGAAAATAATATACTTACATATAAAATCATTCGATAAGAGTAAAGATCCAAACCATGGTAGAAAAATCTGATATTCAGTTAAAATCTAAGCTATCATCCCTCTGAGCTTTACATGTACCATAAGACCACTACTCATTTCAAATCTCAACATATTAAGAATCCCATCATGCACGGCAGTCTACGACAATCATGTAAATGCATCCAGAGGTGAACTGAGTGTCAACTAACGGCGCGGTTAGCAAGGGATTAGGACTGCATCAGAGGTAATAAAACTGATGAGATATGAAAAGCTACACTCAAGCCCTTTGTAAGTTAGCAGTTCATTATCGGTTCGATCACCATGAATTTTGAAAAAGAAATGTGGTCATGTCGTGCGAGTTTTTCTCTGACACTGTATTAGATTATACGGCACCTGGTCTGAATATGAATTAGTAAGCTTAGAACAGAGTTCAATCGGAAATTACTGCTTTAAATTGACAAAATTGTAATTTGATTTTTTGCATTTGTATTTTTTATTATAACTTGTTTCTTACATTCAGTATAATATNNNACAGGAAGTATGAAAATTAACTTAGAAGCGGGAAAAAATGTGATTTTTTTCCCCTATTCAAATTTTTTATTTATTTAAATAGTTATTATCATTAATATTAATACTATTATTATTTAGTATTTATATTAATCTTATTCTGCTCAAATAATTTTAATTTCAACTGCAGAACTCAAGAATCCTCCATTGTGATATATATATTTTTTTTACTCAGATGCTATAGCATTTGCATTTGTACATTTTATATACTTATTATCATTAATATTATTGTTATTTCTTAGTAATTTTATTATAATATATTTTGCTCCCATAATTTCAACTGCTAAACTCATCAAGTATTCGCCACTGTGATATCTAATGTCAAATTAATTCATAACAGAATTCAGAAAATGATTAATAATTGCTGGATGATACCTCATTTGATCTGGTTCATAAATTAATACATAACAATGTTTTCATGGTATTTCATAGCTACACTTATTTACTAAATATATTACTAGCATAAGGTTTTAGAAATACAATACATTATCTTAACTAATAATAATGATAATCAGGATATGCAGTGGCGTAGGCTGGTTTGGCCTGGGGTTGCTGAAATTTAGAATGCGAAACTAAATTTCTATTCTGACTACAACTCAATGTTGTCCTCTTTATTTTTATAAGCAAATTAGCTAAACTAATTTGATACCATGGGGGGGGGGGGGGGGGCTTAGATGTATATGACACATTGTGTCATGTTGTGTCTATTTACACATGGTACTGTGTATCTCTAAGATATAGAAACCTGCTTAGCTCCTTGATAAAATGAATAACTCTACTGTAATCTTTATACTGACAAAATGTATGTTCCTTACTATGTCTCCATTATCACAGAAAATAAAAGAAATAATCTTACCATTTATTTGAAATATTTCCAAATTAAACCACGTTTACGACACCAAGTTAGACTTATCCTGATCGATATAATACCCAAAGGTCAAAGGTAACAGTGGTAATCAAACTTCAGTACAGAGCCATCAGTATGCCAGTACTGTTATGCTACCAATGGTAATGTACCATCAGAAACACTGGTAAACCTTAAGTAAGCCAGTAAATGCCAATTCTGCCACATATAATAGTAAACATCAGTAAAGGCAACACTGATAAATGGTCCACAATAATTAAATTAGTAAATGAAACCACTGTTCAGTCAGTAAGAATCCGCAGTACAAAAGCTAAGCTATGAAACGCAGCTGAATACTAATTATCCAATGGCTCGTTAATAACAAAGAGACTGATTTGCAATCATTGATTCTTATTGATTTATCAATTAGTGGTGTGATTTGCATTCCAATCTGTAATACTTATTGATTAGTTCACGAATAATTTACATATTTCTAATATTGTGGATGTTTAGCGGACAATGATATTTTGAGCGAGAGAATTAAACCAACTGTGAAGAAGATACGAAACAGGAAGGTCAAAGATGCACTGTCTGGTTTGAATTGATTACTTGGTATATTTTAAGTAAGTTATTAGCATTCAATAGATATATATGAAAAGAAGGTTTGGAATCGATGTCGAATTATGAAACGTGTAGGCTTAAAACCTTGACTTCTGATAATTAGTGTCCAAAGTTTACTACAAGCACGTAAAATATATGATCCATTATCATTGTTATATGTTTTTCATTATAATGTTTTTCATTATAATTGTACGCTCCTTCGGACCTCTTTGCTTTTCTTCCTTCTTCCTGTCTCTTTTGTAGACTTCAATAAACAATACTTATTGCTTTGTTTCATTTAAATAGTAATTAATATTATTATAAAATTAAATGATTATTTCCTTTATATATTGTATTTTTCAAATAAATACTTCAACAATTATAATTAAATGTAAACTCTAATTGTAAATTTACGTAGATTAGATCAATAGAAAATGGACATAATAATCCTTATCTATTCAGTATTAAGAATAACATTTTTTTAAAATCTTCTAATCAATTTTATATAGCTGGGGTTAGTTAGTACACTATCTCCATCAAAAGGCTTCTTCTGAGAATGGAATGACCTGTTCAATTTTTATTTATGCGGGAAATATATATTCATCACAATTACTTGGTATACACTTTAAGTAAGCTATATAGCATTCAACAGAAAATACAAATTTTCAGAAAAATAATTTCCTATACAATTTGCAATCTAAATCTCAATTAGATGTTTAGGGGGTGGAGTTGTTATGGTTGTGATCCTACACACTGACAGGAATTGAACCCAGGACCGTGGGATGGAGGGCAAGCATCTTAACCACCAAGCTATTGAACGCCATTTATATATAGTCTTAGCATATAGGCCTACCCTTAATCTGGCTAATAATTTTTTTTTTTTTTTTTTTAATATGACATCAAAAATACAGAACAAGGCCCCACACATTTAGTGGTACCTCTTTAATTTGGAAATTTTAAACTAAAATCTGTACATATGTGAAAAATATATATCGTCTCATTGATTATTCTGTCATTTTGATGAGCATTATTTATAAGTGACTTGGTCTTAATGCCATACTTTACAAATACTGTAAGGAATAATATGAAATTATTATTTTTTGCCTGTAAGCTTAAGAATCCAAGTCAGTTTCCTCTCAATAGTATAACTAGGAATTCAATGTGCTAAAAGGGAGTGATTTTTTAAGTTCTGATTTTAATAGACATAATGAATTTTTTTATAATGTAAATTAATCAAATTAAATAGTGTGATAATTGCTTTTAGTAAATTATAACTGGTAGGATAAAGAATTGTATATATAAAAAATTAAATGCAAATATTGTTTAAAATAAACTAAAAATAAATAATTACTTTAAAGTAAATACTTTTACATAACACCGACACCGATACTATTAACGTCAATTTCATACTTTATTTGACCATCAATTTTAAGGTTAAAATCCAAACCTTACCTTCACTGTGTTTATCATTAATTTGCATGTTTAAAATCAAAACACTTTATAACCATTACAGTAATTTTATTTGGTTGATTTATTAAACACTGCCCTCTATGTGATCCACCTTGAGGGGCCACTCCCCTTTTGTGACAAGTTTTAGAATTATAGGGTTAAGAGTTGCAACAATGAATTCAGAAAAAAATATATATACTGTATATTGAAGCTAAAATAATGAAGTCACATCCAAATTACATCAGGTTTTTAATTTCTTTGTATCCCACAATCAATTTATTTTACCATTCAACTTTAATTCATTAAATATTACTGTTGTTAAATGTTAATAAAATCGCAAGCACAGGCATTTTGGTGAGAATATCTAATTGAAAAGTGTAATATTCTCTTGTATCAGGTTTCAAAACCAGGGTATATAAAAATGAATCTGACACCACCCCATGGAGGTGCCTTGATATACTATACTGCCCTCTTGTGACAAGTTTCATAATTAGAGGGTTAACACTGATATGAACACTGATGAAATTCCTATTCACTAATACTGCAATCATGTATTTGACAAGTTTTAACACAAGAGGGTTAAGGAGTATCACAAGAAATTAAGACAATTTACTTTGCTTTGATAATAACAGTTAATTTGTATAACAATCAGCAACATAAAGGAATTATATCTTAGGTACTGAAATGAAGTAAATCCATATCATAATACTAACTACTCAATTACTAAATGTAAGAAATCCAACATCTTGATGGAAAGTCAAATCATATATCTAATAGCTAATTACTACATTTATATGGTAAAATATATAATTTAACAAGATATATATATAAATACATATTTATAAGTTTCTAATAGATAAAGCTATTGAATTCATTATGTTTATTTATAATAGAAATAGCCTATGTTATGAATGTGTACTGTGTAAGTTATTTATTCTATTTGCTAACCTGAATCAAATTATTATTTTTTTAATAGTTGTCTATTCTGAAGTGATTAAGAGCTAATTACATCATCAACATAGAACAATAAATGTAATTGCTAAATAAAATGATATATAATACAAACTTAAATTCATTTTGATTTTTACACATTTTAGATAAAACTTGGAATAGTATGGTAAATATTCTGACTATGCCTTCATCAGAAACATACAGTTTACACACATTGTATATTAAAGGCATAATCTTTTTTAAATGTCAAAATAAAAAAAAAATTAAAGATGTAAAATATGATAGATATTACGTATCAAAAATGCTTGAATATCACCACAATTTGAATACAATTTTAAGCACCAGTGCATTCCAGGTAAGGTCAAGGGTTACAGAAAAAAGACACAAACAAATACAGAAGGTAGCTTTGGACATTATATGCAAGTTGCAATCTTTCTCCATTGCTATTATCATATATAACCAGAAGCAAGTCTTAATAAGCATGAATAAACATGAGTGGCTGGAATACCTACAGAGATATCTATATTGAGAACGACCGCAAGTTTTCAGTATTGGAATGGGAATGCTTTAAGGTTGAACAATATGCATTGAGCTAAAACAGAATGCAATCAATAGAAGCGCAAATGAATATTTCAATTTCCTTAAATGGTGTTTATAGTTTTGCATGAAAGATAAATTCAAAAAAAATCTTTTAGTAATATCAAAATCGAAATAATACTTATGATACCCTGACTCACAAAATGATATATATAAAATAATAAGTAGTAAAATATTATTTAAGTTTAATACTAAAAATGTGTCAATCACGGAACTGGATACTTAATACTATCATCACATAGAAATAATAATTATTATGAACTGCTAATTTCATTATAAATGAAAAAAAAAAAAATAATAAAATACGTTAAGTTTACAACATATTTCATCTAATATATTATAGGTCTTGTGTTTTGCAATAGGAGCAAAATTTTCTATTTATATATTTAATGTTAAAATTTTGTAGAGTCTCGCAGTCTTTTTTCTGTCCTTTGGACATTTGATAATTTTAAAAATTAAATTCAATATTTGTTTGATGTTTTATTTTTGACGATGTTTGATGTTTTTATTTTGACGATCATGTAAGTTATCTATATGATGAATAAATCGAACCTTGAACTGAAATATAGTATGGTACATTTTCAAACTATTTCTTGTACACTGTTCTAATTGCTTTTGATTGCATGTTCACATAACAGAATATAAGACATAGACAAAATAACTTTACTAAAGATAAGTTACAAAATTTACTTGCCTAGTTATTTAGTGAATTATCATATGATGCATTTCATAACTTTTCGTGTAACTGTAACTAATCACATAAATTCCACCTAAAATGAAACCCCAAAACACTTCAGTTTGTGCTAAAAAAACAAAAAAACAAAAGAACCACAACCCACAAAAAACCTTTCAAAATATTCCCATCACAACCAATTGATTTTGATATTTTTGATCACATCATTGCATTGGGACACACATAGGAAGCGTTAAGTGTTGTTATAAATTCTGTTTGTCTTGCTCTAACATCTCCAGACAACATAAACTCAAAAAGTATTAAGTTTGACGTAAAAGATTGTAAGCCCTACAGTGCTCGTGAAGCGGGAATATATATTAAGCTAATTCAAGCGTCCTTCAAACGAACTACTCCAAAAAATTTCAATAGTATAGTACTACTTATGCGTAATCAAGGTAAGAAGTGTTAACTCAGCGTATGCTTGTGTAGATACTTTCGTATGAGCTCACAAGTTAATATGACCTACAATATGACCTACTACTTGTGAGAGCCAAAACAGCATAACTGTAATTTGTTAACATTTATATAGCCACGATGTTTTCATATTTGTGTTCAATTTCAAGAATTTATGCAAAATGACTATTGTAAATCAACAAGAATGGTTTTTATGATTTATGACAATTTTGCATAAATTGCTAAGCTTTGAAGTAGCAAAGCTATACTCTAACCATTCTTTAAGGAAATCGAACAAGTTGTTGGTACCACGTTTGCCCAAAAATACCAGTTTAAACTAGATTTAACTAGGTTAAACTGGATTAAACGAGATTAAGATATTAATGTATTTGGTTTTTTCAATAGCTCACAAACATCAATATTAATGTTTTTCATCCTGTTGGTTTTATTTATGAATTTTTCAGCCAATTTTTGGGAATCTAAATGTTCATGAAACACAGATAACTTCTAACAAATACTGAATATTTAATACTATATTTTCATTTTAAATTTGATAACCAAATTTAGGAATTTGATACAATAATGCTGCACCTTCTATAATTAAACATAACATAAAACATATGTAAGTATAACCAGTAAAAACGTGTTTAGTTTGATACACAGCAAATAGGAATTCAATAGGTATCCAACTTATATAAATATTTATATTATATAAATCTTTAGTGAATAATTCTAAATGTTGAATTGCATTTTGTGTACAAGCTGTATCGAGCTGCTCCTTTTTAAGGAATCCACTTGATCTAGTTTCATTTTTGAGTGAGTGTCTTTTTGTTATTAAGTTTGTTAAAATATAGTACCAAAAAAAAACCTGCCAATCATTGGCCTCAATATCAATCAATCAATCAAGTAACTGTTTGATCTATAAGAAACCACTCCACGTGCATAGTGATAAAAGAACATGATGCTCGAAAGCTAGTGGTGTGCCAAATCTAGTATAATGGTACTAAAAATCTATTGCACCCTCTACACATTATGACAGGCATTGCTTGCGGTACTAATGTATGCTAATGATCACAAAAACACTAACGGTGGAATAAAGTACTTAAATCTAGATGGAACAATAAGTTTACAATATTTACTATACAGAACTATATGTTATTTTACATTATTATTATTATTACTGCTATACATGTGAGATTCCTTCATTCATCACTTTACATATATACTGAAAGATAGTATGAGATCATAGCCTATAAGTGAATGATACAAAATCAAACATTTAAATAAAATTAATATTTATCTATTTTCCAAGTATGTCAGGGTTGCTAAACAAAAAAAAAAAAATTATTATTAAACTTTACACATATTTCATAAACATTTGTTTTAGTTTAATTTGAACACGAGTTCAGGCAATTATGTATAATATCTTTATTAACTTTTGTTGCAATTTGAGTGTTTTATGCCTAATAAATGAAAACAAAAACCATCATAAATAATAATTAATTATTCAAAAGTAATTTAACAACTTATTGTTATTCAGAAATGTTCCATGTTAATATATTAAAATCAAAATCTAAATTTATTAAAAACTAAATGTATATATTAATGGGTCTCAGTAATTTCAAGATTCAAATAAAAGATGTCTTATTTTGCTTTCAATATATTTTCTTCCAATCATCAGTATTTTCAGTTTTCAGCCAACAAAGATTCAGCAAAAATCTAAACAATTATCACTTTTTTTTTACCCTTATTTGGAGTACAGATAAATCAACCTCGTTATTTTCTTGCATAAATTAATATCAATACTAAGTATCCTTGACAATTTGATAGCAGGTTCAAAGGTTGATTTCATCAGTTCTCTCAGTTTTTTCTAAATTTCTCAAGAAAAATTTTAAATAAACAATGCTCATTTTGTTCTGGAGATGCTTTTGATTGAAACAACCGACCCACTACCAAATTTTACAGTTAGGATACATTCTTAAAAATGTTTCCATTGTAAATGGATATCAGTTAATTAGTTAATATTCCAGCACCAGTGTTTTATTTTTGTTTGGTTACTTCCCATGGTTCTTCCTGTTGGGTATATAGGCCATCTTGCATCACGGCTAGCAGGATTAAAACACATCCAAGAAATGTATTTCCTAACTCAAATTTGGTAGTGAGTCGTTTGGTGAACTTAATGATGTCCTAAAAAATAGAGAATAGAGATAGGAAGAGTGTAAATGAGTTGCAAAAAGAGGGAATTAGAAGAAGAGTTTGCTCTCACACTAAAGATAATAGTACTGAATTACAAACCAATATTAACAATATACACAGAAATAAAAACTCCCTCAAATATTTAAATACAGATAATTTGGATAAGGTTTCTCCAGTGTCAAACACACACAATGTTGTGTGGAATGTGCAGATGTTCAGTAATTCAGGTATGGAGAGAGTGCAGGTGGTCAGTCATACCTGCATTACAAAACACTTAGGCTATGTTATCACACGGCAGCTAACGGTTAGCAGGATTCGGATCCAGCTAACCGTTAGCTGCCACGCGTCCACGCGAAAAATCCTGATCCGGATACCAACAATATGATGATCGAATCACTGGCCAATAAGAACCTGGAAATTGTAAACGCGTACGTGTGATTGGTTGATGATAGAAACGCCCTCAACTTGCTAACCGATAGCGCTTGCTAACCATTAGTGTATCCGGATACCGCTAACGGTTAGCGCTAACCGATCGGGCGTTCTCACGCAGGTGCTGGTGGTTAGCGCTAACGGTTAGCTCCCGATCCGGATACTAGGGCTCTTGTGAGAACCAGGCTACAATGTTGTGTGGAGTGTGCAGATGTTCAGTAATTCAGGTATGGAGAAAGTTCAGGTGATTAGTCACACCTGCATTACAAAACACTTATTCTAGCCACACACCTGGAATATTAAACACCGACTCCGGACAGCTGTATTACTAAACAACTGGACTATCCAAACACCTGAATTACTGGCCACCTGGATTCACCATACACCAGAGCATTACTGACCCCACAGAATCTCCATTTGTGCTTTCTCTCACTTAAATGTTATGGTACTTACTTCTTGCCTATTATTCCAGCAATATGTTCTTCCTGCTCACTGGTATGAATGTAAACTATAGATTACAAGCTATTAATGGCAATCTATGATAGAAGCTTGTTTATGATTACACCTATCAGAAATAAAGTATACATAAGCCTGGCTTCCATGAAATCGCTACACTCGCGCTAACATTTTTTTTACAGAGATCGCTGCACTAGCGTAGCAGTCCCGGATGCAATTGGGGACTGCTACGGCTCCCCGACACTACCAACCAGCGATACCATGTGGTGATTTTGTGGAAACCAAGTTTAAGCTACCGTGCAATGGGCTTAACCTTAAGCTTTATTCGCACTATCAAAATGACAAAAAACTGTAGTATGCCCATATATAGTCATGATGTGCCCATATATAGTCATGATGTGATGTCATCATGACCATATTTATGCATGTCACATGGTTTTGTTTTTTTTGAATGCAACAATCACAATACTAGCGCTAAAACAAGCAATGTTAAACATAATGAAGATTTACTTACAGTCGTTATTAGGTGTTGAGTCGTTCAGTACTTGTACGTAATTGGATGGGAAGTACCCTGTAGTGCCGTTTAACTCTCCCTCCCACCAATCGGGGTCGTCCTGCTTCATCACGTTAATCACTACGTTCTTCTGGAAGGTGAGTTCGTCATCCTTCTGACTTGTGTACGGGTACATTGCAATGACTTGGCAGACTAGGCAAATAGAGATGGTAAAGCTACTACAATGTCATACACAACATTTACAGTATGATGTAATACAGACAGTGTGAAAGCTATTGTTATGTCATATAGTGAGGTGAAAGCTATGATGTCATATATGTACAGCATTATGGTAAACAGCTATTGTGAAATCTATGATGGCATGATACAGCTTCATTATGTCCTATAGCTAGTGTGAAAGCTGTCAAAGCTACAAGTATGATGTCATATTGCTAGTGTGAAAGTTATGTCATACAGTTACAATATGATGTCATATAGCTACATTATGACGTCATAAAATACAGTATGCTATACGGGTAGTATGATGATGTCATATTATTGTGATGCCATATACAGTAGCTGTACGGTATGTCATATATGATGTCACAAGTAATATGATGCTATAAAGATAGTATGTCATAATATGATGTCATATATTATGTCATTCAGCTATATGTCACCAATTTAATATGTACATTAGCTAGAATAACATTATAAACCTCTCAAAAATTAACTTTATTTTTCCTTCTTTTTTTGGTAGGGTTAACTCATCATGGGCATTGAAAAAATAAACATTCTGAGCTCAACATCCTTTGATTGGCTTACAGGCCTGCTGACACTAAATACACTCTGTAGTGCCCACCGGTTGCAATACAGTAATACTTAATGCTTTGTCCACACTATCAAATTAACTCTGACAAAAAACTATTGTATACCCATATATAGTCATGATGTGCCCATATATAGTCATGATGTGCATATATATGGTCATGATGTGATGTCATCATGACCATATTTAGGCATGTCACATGTTTTTGTCCAATAAAATTTGATAGTCTAGACAGGGCTTTAGGTATGCTTTTAAAACTTACTCATATTTGCAGCAGGAGTGGTGGCTCTCTGAAAAAACCCAAACATTAAAATGATAATAATATACAAATGCAGTAATGCATCTAATAAACTTATAAACGACATGTTCCAACATGTCCCACGTCATCATCAGGTAATAATGCTTACGCTACTAACGGTTTAAATACTACCGGTCAGATATCACTATCTCATTCTCATTCCTATACACATGACTTTATACCATAGTATTCCTGACCTCTATATATATGACTTACCTTAATATTTGCGTTTCGTCTTACATCTGACAGGCAGTATTTAAACCGTTAGTAGCACAAGTGTTATTACCCGATGATAACGTGGGACATGTCGAAACATGTCGTTCATAAGTTTCAGATAATAATACAGTGATGACAATGACCATAATTTTATTTTCAATGTAATATTGTATAGACTAAATACACTAAACAATGTAAATATATTGATACAAAACATTTCAATGATTAAATAAAATAAAGTTATGAATTATGGATCAATAAAATAATGTTTCTGTTAATGCCTGATCTAGATAATATAAATTCTGCAATCAATTAACAATGAAATTAAATATATACACATTTTCAAGTATTAATATTTACATTTAGAAAACATACTTACCACATCAAGTGTCAAAGGTGAAGTTGCACCTTGTAGTGGAGTTGTCTTGCCACTTCCACCTGAGGTCAACAAGGTCACATAATTTGCTGGGAACCAGCCTATCTGTTTCTTCTGTCCTCGTATCTGTCAATAAAATGAAATTACCCAGCACATTATTACAAAAATCTTTGGGGCTAATGATAGTCTATGACTGAGAAACGAATAATTATAAGGTAAGCATACCCTTCAAAAATAATGGAACATCCGTAATACATTGAGATACTTCAAAACATTACTATTACTATTATTGACAATTCTTATAACGTGAGTGTACCCTCAAAACATAAGCATCAGTAATTTATATATTGAGATACTTTAAAACATTACTCATAAATTTTTATTTATATTATTGTAACAGTACCACCTACGAAACAGCGCCACCTAGGCATTAATGACGCACCTGTTGTTCACCTTCCCACCAACCGCTTGGATTTTTCTTGCGTATTTGAATCATTTGCCCAACACCGAGTGTAAGCTGTTCAGGTCCAGTACCCTGGTAAGGTGCAATGACTTTTGCAATCTCTATATAAACAACAATAACAACCAATCAGTGACCTTCTTTTTGAGCATGTTGTTGTTAGATTAGTAATGAACGTACAACTTGCAATTATTAAAGTACATAGGTTTTTATATTTGGGGAATACTGGCACAATTTAGAACCATCAAAATATCCATAGCAGCCTGGGTGAATAAACATTGAAATCTCTTAACGGTTCATAGCAACATTCGTATCAGCAAAATGCAAAGTGAATTCAAATTAAACTAAAAAAAAAAAAACCCAATCATTATTAACCAAATATTCAATTTAGCAGAACCCCCTACCCTTTCTTGGGACACCCCTATTGGGGACACTCTTTTTGGACATGAAGTGAGGAGAATCTATCTTTAACAATATGACCAATTCCGCTATTCAGAGAACACACCTATTAAAGGGAAAAATTTTTTTGGTCTCAATGGAGTCCCTTAGTAGGGGTTCTACTGTATTATTAAAGGTATGAACATATCTAGAATAAAAAATTTAAACAAAAAGAATAAATGAGTTAATATTGGAAGGTAATGTTCTAATTCAGAATCTTTTTAAGTATCTGCATCTTAACCCCACATCCGATTAAGGTAGAAGGTAAATGTTTAAATTCAAAGTCTTTAGGTTTCTGTATCTCAATTAACACCTGTGGTCATATTATGTATTGTCAGACATGAAAATTCAAAATTTCAACATTGGAAATCCACAAACAAAAATACACATTGTCATATAAAAGCTCATCCAGATAAGTATTCATTAACTAGACATACAAAGTAACAAAAATACTTTCGTAACTTAAGGTCTGTTTACACTATCAAATTTTAAGTGACAAATATCACATTTATTTGTCGCATAAAATTTGATAGTACGGACAGAGATTTAATCCCTTTTTTTTAAATATTTTTTTTTTATGATTGAGAAGTAAGATGGTTAGTGTGAACACAATGCAACATGCCTTTCTTTGGTAATGTTCCTCCTTTTGCAGTGAAATCAGGCAAGGATGGTGCCAGTTTTTGCTTACCGCCCTCGGCCTTCTGGACGTAGTTCGACGGGAAAATACCTGTCTGATCGCCTATTCTACCTGTCCACCACTCGCCCTCAGTACTGGTAACATAAATGGTTTCATTTGCTTCAAAGTTAAGATCTCCTGGTTCCTCCGAAGAGAATGTGTATAGTGTGACATATTCTGAAAATAAAAACAAAAATTATCATCATTAAATATGCAAGATTTTTGATTGTTACATTATTTTAATGGGTACTTTATTTTTCCATCAAATAGGTGTTTTTATTTTGTCATCAAATGACCAAAATTATCAATATTAATAAAGCCATAATCTATGCTTTTGTAAAAGAAATAATCTGATTTTATATTTTAAGTACAATATTGTACAGTACTTTTGTTTTTCATATTTTTGTTTCCATTGGTACTGTTTCAGTAGCATGAAAACACGTGTGTTTACATACGATGGGCCAGCGACCTAAAGAAATAAAAGGAGGACAAGTTTGCGTCCAAATGGTAATACACGGAATGGAACTTTCCAGAACGTCAATCAAACTCTACAACTGACCAATCAGAACAGTGTTTTGTGGAACCTTAGCAACAATATCCGAGGGGTGTGTCTCAGCTGAAAGTTCAATTAACAAAACTTGACCCACAAACAATGTCAACTATTTGACACAATATTTTCATGATATTGGGTAGGTTGTGATTGGCAATCATATTTTTTTTTTTTTGGCCTGATGACTGATTTTGGTTTATGTGCTGGTGACAATGTAAAATAGGAAATCTGTACTCCACTTACCGACTTCTGCATTAGCTGGAGTGATTGTTCTCTCAACCTTATCAACATTTATTTCTGGTGCATTAGTTTTTCTGTGGAACAATATAGTTCATCAAACTGTTACTATAATCTATAACTGTAATCAATAAATTACTTCTAATACCAGAGGTGGGAAAAAAGGCGAGAAAAATGCAATCGGGTTGAGAACTTGAGGAGAAGAATTATAATTCTAAAGATATATAACATAATTACTCTAATTGTTACTAATAACACTCTGCCCATCAAATACGGAAATCTCTGTGTTTGGTAACGCAACGCTTGACCACCAAACACGAGATCTCCGTGCTTCAGGTTTTTTTTACTGAATTTGGGGTAATTACCGAAATGTATTTGTTTTTTTACACTTGAGCGTAGTTTTCACAAAAGTTGCGATTATCTCAGCTTTGTTGTGCGAAATTGCGTAAATCTTCAAAAGTGAGTCATTTTCATTTTACTGTTACAGGTCACAGCTTGTGATTAGAATAAAGTGTTTGGTACCATTGTAAAGCTAAGATGTTGTAGTAAGTTCTTGTAGTATTCACTACATGTCAATCTGATCACATACGCAC
Source organism: Anneissia japonica (assembly GCF_011630105.1). Taxonomy (NCBI): domain Eukaryota; kingdom Metazoa; phylum Echinodermata; class Crinoidea; order Comatulida; family Comatulidae; genus Anneissia; species Anneissia japonica. The sequence continues at coordinate 318,508 of NW_022724919.1, forward strand.
TCTCGACGAGCTTCCGAAAAGTGTTAAAATTCGCTAAAGAGTCTGGCGGTGGCTCATACTATTTGTTCAAACCCCTGGCGGTCAGAGTGTTAACCTAATATGATATTCACTGAATTTCTATTTACTTGAGGACAAAATGGTGAGAAAATGCAATTGGGGAGGAAAAGCTGAAGATCTGTTTATAACAATGAATTAAACTTTTTTAAATTAGATACAAACCAAGACATAGCAAAACAAAAAGAATCCTTCTGAACAGTCTTTATTCACCTTTTTTTTTTTCCTAATCATTAATTAATATATTATTATTATTATATTTTTTTTTGTTTTTTCCCCCCCGGCTTTTTACTTTGTGTTCTTGACTTCAATATTTTCTAGCGCATAGAGACCTCGTTTATTTGCACTATATAAATCCATCTATTATTATTATTATTATTATATTCCTAAAAAAATTTAAAAACAATAATCGTACACTTTATTTGGTGCTGCAATGAGCTTGACGTTGGATTTTGGAAACCAGCCTTCTTGTCCGTTAACTTTCCCGTACCACCACATCTCTTGTTGCTCGGTTACCGTTATGATGTCACCTTTCTCAAATGACAAGTGGTTGTCTGTTTTGGCCTTCCATACAAAAACTGCTTGTGCATACACAGCATTGGAGTTAACAGTTGACAACTGAAAGATTATTATTATAGAATTAAACGATGAAAATTCAACTAAAATCTATTATTATATTTTAACAAGTAAAAGTAAGTTACAAATTTCTAAACAAAATTACTTATCTAATTTTTAGTAGTTTAATACTGTTTGACAAAATCTATGTATTTTTATCACAATTACTGTTATTCTAAGTGTATATCATTCACTATAGCTAATATAAGACAATGCGTAGAGCTTTTCACAGTATGTCAAAATATCTTTAGAGGACTCCCTACAAATTGTCTTCTATAGTGTAGAGAACCCTCTTTAGTATGAAACACTGGGCATGGCTTACCTCTGGTGCTGTTGTTTCTGATGGAACAACTTGCTTGAAAGGTGAAGAACTGACTGGTGATGATTCTAGTTTTGATACCTCTAAGGGTTTTGGAGCTCCAAGAGTGTCATAAATACTATGTAATAAATACAATTAATAAATTAAAGATTTTATGCCCAAAAATTTGGATTATATCTACAATCACAAAGATGATACTTAACTTTACACCATTTTGCTTAGGCCAAGAAAAAAAATTCCTGTGTTGACCACGTATTGGGAAAATCCAAAAAATGGGTAGGTAGGTTCATATGAAAAGTTTTCTTTTTAAAAAAAAATCTATATTTAAAAGCAAAATGATCGCATAACATTGTCACAGCACCTACCTTCCAGCAAGATGTCTTATTCCAGCCTTCTTAGCTCATAAAAAAAATACAAAAATTTTTGTTGGGCTGGTCAAAAAAAAAAAAAATAAATAAATAAATAAAATTTTGAACCTCAATTTCATACTTTTTGTGTGGGTAGGGCATGGCTAACACAATAATTTTTCTTTTTATTTGGCCTGAATACATCGAATGTTACTGTTCTCAACATGAATGTAGGTCATGTAAGCAATACACAACCTACATTCTTCCAATACTTCATTATATTAAGTTATTAATTTTCATTTGTAATCAATCATCATAATTGTATCCATTCCTGTCTAAAACAACCAAAAAAAAAAAAAAAAAACCAAAATATTTGTCAAGGTGGTCTAATGATATGTACCTTTCTTGTGTTGTCTGTGGTTGGCTACCAAAGTTAGCCCAACCACCATCAGAACTACCAGTTCCAAAGTTGTTATCTGTTCCAAAAGTATTATCAGTTCCAAAATTACTATCAGTTTTAAAGTTATCAGTACCAAAATCAGCTTCAAAAGTATTTGAAATGCTGTTTGAAGTGGGAAATGCTTCTGAGATGGATGTTGTGATGGGAGCTGCAGTGGTCTCTGGAGTGAAGCTTGGAGCAGTAGGTTCCGGACTTGCAGGACCAGATGGCAGTTTCTCTGCATAGTTCTCTGGGAACCATCCTGACATGCCATTGATCTGTCCACCGAGCCAACCAGGTTCTGCTGTTTGATCTTTTTCAACCTGTGTAATTATATCAGAGAAGTGATAGCTCTTGTTAATGGATGATAGAATAATACATTGCTCTTGGAATACAAGAACAGTCTTTAATAAAAATACATAAAACGATTAAATGGTATAGATAATATTTTAGTAGGCCTAAGCCTGCACATGTGTCAAATATTTGCATCAGTTTTGTTGATTGGCATTATGCATTCAGCACCAATAGATACAGATGATAATGATGGGTAAACACGTTGGTGGTGATAAACAGGCCTGGTGATAAAAATGATAATGAATGGACTATTTTGAGGGCAATAGCTGATGATGATAATGTCGATAAAGATGATTGCAACAATACAAACAATAAAAATACAGATGATGATTATTATAAGATCGTTAGTTTGATTGCAGAAGATGAAGATTATAACGGTGGTGTTGGTACCAAGTGTGGTGATGTATTTACACTCTATAGGGTCATTAATCAAAGGACATCACAAAATTTTAACTTTGCACAGGCCTGGAAAAAATGTTTATGCCCCCGACCGTGAAAATTGTTTTGATAAAATGTCTCCAGCAGCAAATGTTATATGTACACCATTATAACCCAACAGTTTATTTTTTTAGATTTTTTTCCCGCCAAAATGCCTCTGGAACATTCATGATACCTCTGACTGCTGGTCACACATCCATACACTTTTTCCAGCTCTGACTTTGCACTCACCAGAATGATATCTCCCGGTTTCATTACCAAATCGCCGGGATCTTCACCACCAAACGCAAACAGAGCTTTATACTTAGAAAACAATTCGCCTGGCTTTTCGTCTGAGGAGGAGGGAATCTTTGGTGATATTGACTTAGCTGCCTTAACAGGAGATTTCCTAGCTGCTGGGGTTGGTTTGCTGGGTTTTACCTCTGTACTGCTTTTGAAATCAAACTTTGCAGAACTGAAATCTAAAAAAGAATTTACTATTCAAATGCTTTTGCATAAATGTGGCATACAATATAAGACTATGAGAAGTAAAATAAAGATTTTAAAAATGTATTTTTGAAATAGTGATAACTTACCAGAGAAGTTTGAGAATACATCTGATTTATTTTCTGTGATACTTGTCGACTTCCCTGATACTGAAAAACAAGAACATAATGAAATTTAATTTAAATTGTAAAAATCTATTTTTAAAATATTGATAACTTACCAGAGAAGTCTCATGAAGACGATTGAACAACTCAATCGAAACACTGGAACTTTCTCAACCAACAACAGTTCTTTTCAGAACTATTTGCTAGGGGGAACCGCAAGCATTAATATATATTATTACTTCGCCATACAAACCTTCAAACAATAATTTAAACTTACTTAACAATATCATAGTGTTTAATGCAAGAAACTTTAAAACCAATGGAAGGGAAGCACAAATATCTCAGAGATGCTGGCCATAGGTCAATCTCACCCTTATGTGGGTTTATCTCATGGTGATATTAATTGTAGTTGTGGTAATAATAATAATTACAATAATTTACTGTATAAGATTTTATATTGTATAGTTTCTATTTTTGTAATTAATCATTTCAATTCATTTTATTATGCCATGAAGATTAAATAAAATATACCAGAATACCATCTGATAACATTGAGCGTTTACAATTTCCACAACTGTGCAATAAGCCCATACCATTAAAAGTCTTGCGTGACAACTTTTAAAACTTAATATTTTATTTTTTTCTATTTTCCATGCCAATGATGAACCCATGTGGGCACATGTAGCCTTTCTTTTAAGAATTTGAATTTCCATAAAGTGCAATATTTCATTAAGAATAAAATTTAATTTTTTAAAATTTTTCATCCAATAATATTCAATTGCAATTTAAAGGAGACTTTAATACAGCCATTCCTGAATAAACAAAGTGGTTTCATCATACTCAATAATTCAATTTTATTTTCTGTTAATGCCATCAGACAATTAATATTTGCTAAAACAAGATATTAATAGTCCAGGGGCTAACAACATCCCACACCCCACTCCCTCCATCGCTGCTTTATACATTTTCTTTAGGTAGAACAAACCTAGGAAAACTTCTAATATAATCTACGTGTGTACATTCCATGATAAAGTTTCATCTATCTTTACACCTAAATAATTACAACGAGCAACTCTTTGACAGTTGGTACAAAATATGAATACTTTAAACATTCTAAAGTAAAGGTTTGATACGACCCAATGTTTGGGTTGCGGATTAAAAAAATATGCATAAAAGTTTGAGAATGTGGGTCAGTTTACTTTTGTAATGTGTGTGTGTATCAATAGTTTCACTTTCAAACTATCAAAACATTTGTACTTCGGGTATGACAACTTGAAAGTTTGATTTTCGTTTACTTCAAAGCGTTTTACTTTCAGATGATACATTTTTATCATCGATCAAGTATCTCCTTCCAATAACCCATATATTTTTTCTGTAGTACAAAAACATCTGCAATGAGTAATTTAAGGTAGGTTATATTAATTCAATTTTTTGGGTGTGTTAATATTATTAAGAATCTTTCATGAATGACGTGATATCTTTAATAATTGGTTGACAAACGAACCCAGTTCTTCTGATCTCCAATCCTTCGCACATAATAAATCACTCAAACTAGTAGTATATCACACTAGTGGACAAATCATGCTTTTCTGCACTTATTGTCTGGCATTTCAACATCTTAGTCTCTAACATCTGCTTCCTCCACCGTCCACCTATACCCAAGTTTGTTATATACTCATTTTATATAAGTATATTTTGTATATATTTTAAATATAGATCAATTATAAGCAATTATAGTTGGGTTTTGAGTACACTATTAGAAATAGAAGATAAAGGAGCCATTATTTCCTGAAAAAGTTTCCTGAAGCCCGCAAGGCTGAAGGTAATTTTTGAAGGAAATAATAGAGGATTCTATTAGTGTCAGGAAATTACTTAACTATAATTGCATTATAAGTCACTTGTGACATATACCATCAACTTTTCTATAGCCTTATTAGGAGCCTTTAATACAGCCATTCCTGAATAAACAAAGTGGTTTCATCATGATACTCAATAATTCAATTTTATTTTCTGTTAATGCCATTAGACAATTAATATTTGCTAAAACAAGATATTAATAGTCCAGGGGCTAACAACATCCACATCCCCACTCCCTCCCTCCCTGCTTTATACATTTCTTTGTATTAATTCTTCATATATTTTTTCTGTAGTACAAAAATATCTGCAATAAGTAATTTAAGGTTATATTAATTCAATTTTTTGGGTGTGTTATTATTATTAAGAATCTTTCATGAATGACGTGATATCTTTAATAATTGGTTGACAAACGAACCCAGTTCTTCTGATCTCCAATCCTTCGCACATATAAACAATGGACGTGATTTATTGACTAATAAATCACTCAAACTAGTAGTATATCACACTAGTGGACAAATCATGCTTTTCTGCACTTATTGCCTGGCATTTCAACATCTTAATCTCTAACATCTGCTTCCTCCACCGTCCACCTATACCCAAGTTTGTTATATACTCATTTTATATGTATATTTTGTATATATTTTAAATATAGATCAATTATAAGCAATTATAGTCGGGTTTTGAGTACACTATTAGAAATAGAAGATAAAGGAGCCATTATTTCCTGAAAAAGTTTCCTGAAGCCCGCAAGGAAATAATAGAGGATTCTATTAGTGTCAGGAAATTACTTGACTATAATTGCTTTATAAGTCAGTTGTGACATACTGTATACCATCAACTCTTCTATAGCCTTTTATAATCAACCTGGTGGTTGTAGAGTGGTTGCTATAGGCCTAATATCATAAATCCATCAGTGCTGATTGCCATGTATGGCTGGTTGTTCAAAGATTACTGTGAGTGTGCATTTAATAGCTGCACGTATTAGAATGATTTGTTAGTAGTATGAATGAATGGATTGTGGTTAATGAAGATTATTAGGGGTTACTAAGTAGACCTAACCTCCTAGTAGACATTTCTTTAACAGATTACAACTTATTATGCCTTTCTAAGCCATGACAAGGACAATCTAGACTTTATTCGTGTAACCAGCGCTGTCGAGAGATTTGTTAGGTTCGCTGTGTGGTCATAGCTTGGCCTAGCAACGAAAAAATTTTATCACAAGATCACAAAAAAATGGAGGCACTATATTGAATGGTGATCAGTTGAGAATAGAAAAATTCAGTGCAAATAAAAATGATGACATCACCACTGACTTATAATTATCATTATTGCTATCTATTTGTTTTATAATGTATTCACAATGCATGTAGCTAACTAATAAACTTATTTGAACATTAGTAATATTTTTCTGAGCATGATAAGACTCACTGGCACTGACTTCCGGTAAACAATGAAAAAAGTAGTAAAGTGAATGCATAATGAACTAGCTCTTTTTTTCAATTATTTATGAAGGAAATCCGTCAATTGACAGGAAATTATTAAAAAACTTGTATAGAATATAAAATCAAACTGAAGATAAAAAAAACTCATTTGGCATTTCTCAACAAATTCGAAAATAACTATAACACAAAATGTTATACATACGTACCAAGGAAGGACATACTTTTAATATTATTATATTGTTGCTTGGTTGTTTAGAATTAGTTACTGTTAATTCAGTTAATAATCTGCAATTTCTGGAAGTGACAACTGGAACTGTAATCCTTCAGGAAGGAGAATCTTGCAGAATTATTTGCAAAGTAGAGGATTCTGAAGACTACTCCATCTCATGGTACAGAGAAACGCCAGCAGGTAACAGGACAGTCATATACAGGAATGGTAGGCTGGTAAACAATAATCTAGGGCGAGAGGCAGAAGCTTACTCACTTAATAGAAACTTTGAGGTAGTAATAGGACTGGTGGAAGGGCGTGATCTTAGTCGTCTGCTTAATGGCAACAGTTACACCTGTGAAGTAACTGAAAAGGTCCCAGGTTATGTACTGTTGGTATCAAGTGGTCTCATCCTGTACACTCACTATCCAATCTGTGAAGCATATAATTTTTCATCTGAATTGATAGGCTCAAATGTCACTATCTCTTGTTACAGTGAATATGGTAGATCTGCCCTACAATGGTCAAGGAATAGTAAAGCAATTGAAAACATAAAAACAATTAACATTTTTCCTTACGTATACTTGAATTATACATTTATTCTTGAAGCAGATGACTTAGAGAGCAACTTTTCTTGTTCTAACGGACTACAAAGCTGCAATTTAACAACAAATGACCAAGCATCTGCAGAAGAAATTTCCCCTATCAACACTGAAGCACCAAAAATATCTACTAGCACTGTTATTGTTCGGACTGACATAGATGAGGAGAAAAATTCCCCAACAATTTTTCTTGATGTGGAGACCAGCATGTGTCAATCATCTACCACCACTATTGTCCTATCTGTCATCATAGCAGTTCTCCTCACAATTGTTGGCATTGGAACAGCTGTTAATATACATCTCTTCAGAAAGTTACAACAATGCAAAAAGGCCACTAAAGGTACGGTAATCACAGCCACTCTTGTACCAGAACAAGCACCTGACTACATTAACGTTCAACAATCGACTGATAACAGAGGTTTGGAAACATATGCAGACCTGATGCCTAGAGAAGAAGCTAACTACAGCTCATTACAGAACCCTCAACACAAACAGGACATCAAAGGTCTGGAAATGATCACCACTGTACCAGACCCAGTTCCTAATTACATTAATGTCAAAAAATTCACTGCTAACCGTAAGATTTATAGTAATAACAGACGTTGGGGAACATGTAGATCTGCAATCAAACTTCCATAGAAATTCATCAATTCACATCGATTTCTAATTTTAAATCTCAAATACTTCATTTCCAGTTACTAATTTCTTTTATACTAATTTTATTTACAGTTGAAAATCCATTTCAGTTAAAGTTACTTTTGTTTTTGTTTTATGGTAATGCAAGTTTAATTTTTTTGCATCTGTTGTATATGATGATGGGATAAGAGCAGTTTTCTGTTTGGGTTCATACCCATTTCTAGCAAGATTGTACTTTACTTTGCCAAAAAATAATATACAATAATAATAATAACAACAAAAATACTAATGTCTGGAAATGATCACCACTTTACCAGACCCAGTTCCTGATTACATTAATGTCAAACAATCCACAGCCAAACCGTAAGATTTAGTAATACCAGACGTTTGAGAACATGTGGACTTGCAATTAAACTTTCCATACAAATTCGACAATCGACAATTTCTGATTTCAAAGCTCAAATACTTTATTTCAAGTCAATTCATTAATTCTATTCAGAACAAAACAAAAATTGAAAGATGCCGACTTCTCTAATTGTGATGATAGAACTATTAAGCAAATAAATTGTATATGGGTATGTATAAAGTGTCTTGGTATAATGATTGATAAATATCTTTCCTGTGAAGACATATTGTTAGATCAATTATAAGTAAGTTGGTAGTCGTATTAGGTTCCTTAATACCGACAAGTATCTTTTTTTAGACAAACATTATGTTCTTCCCTTGTTCAATGTTATTGTGCGCCTCATGGTATTCATCAATTAGTGTTCACTATAAAAACACACTGCAGATGCAAAACGAATGTGTTAGATTCATTTTCAATGAAGGCCCTCAAAGTCATGTCAGACAAAGAGAACTAGATAGTCTAGGCTTTTTGAATGTAGAAGATAGAGTTACACTAATTAAAATGATCTATGTTCACAGAATAATTAATGCTACTGCATGCCCCCTCATTTCTTAGCACCGAATTTCACAGAATTAATGATAGACATAGGCATAACATGAGAATCAGTGTAAATAATTTTGTTGTTCCTTTTGCTTCGAAAAAAATAAATAAATTCCACATTTTATGCCAGCAGTATTAAGGAATGGAATAGATTACCAATAGTTACAAAAGAAACAACCAGCAAATCCTTATTTTGTAAACTTGTTAAAAGCCATCTCTCTAACAAGAGACATAATTAGATTAGTAAATTCTATTAAATTTTTAAAATTATTAACATGTTTTACTATTTTTAATCATTTCTTGCATTGCATCACCTCACAGGATCCCAATGGAATTAACCCTGCTACTGGATTTTTTAGGCTTTCCTAGCCAATGTTTGTTAATGTTTCCCAATACCTTTTCTGTCATTATTATCTATGCATGTTTTCTTTGTCTCTGTAATCCTTTGGCCGAATAAATGATTGAACGAATGAAATGTTGCTATGACATAATTTTTTTTATACTAATTTTTTTAACTGTTTTAAATCCATTTAAGTTAAAGTTACTTTAGTTTTTGTTTTGGTAATGTAAGTTTAATGTTCAATTTTATGCATCAGTTGTATTTGATGATGGAGTAAGAGCAGTTTTCTATTTGGGTTCATATATTCCTAGCTCCTGGGAAGACTGTACTTTACTTTGCCAAAAAATGATAACAAGAATAATGATTTATTATTATTATTATCATTATTATTATTATTAGGAAGCAGCAGCTCATTGCATGACCCCGGCATCAGTTATTCTAATGAATACAATACTCCAAGAAATCTGCATGCATCTAATTTCTAACTGATTGATAGTGTTTTCATATTAATAATCTTAACGATGTATGCAGATGCTAGATAATGCATATGATTGCCACAGACATTAATGTCTATAGATATATAGTCCTACAAAATTTCAGAAGAGTACAACAATTTGTTGCAAAGTTGCTAACATGCCAACTTTAACCCTATTTTCCTCGAAAAGTGAAAAATTCAAAGTTACAATGTTTTGCAACAGAACAGTCAGACAGGACCCTGATTTGCATGACCATGTTCTCTGCCACTGATCTTAATTTTCTATTATTTGCTCTATACACAACTGAGGTACTCTATATTAAAACTAAGTTTAACAGGTAGCGAATAAAAATGAATTTTGTAATTGATACCTAAACAGTGTTAAATTCTACTGTACTTTATTTTTTGGCATTTTCCTTGAGAATTATTTACAAAACAAATTTCCATCTACTGAACGATCGGTGTCACGTAGGCCCATCCCCGACCGGCACTGCGCTGACAACAACAGTGACATCAGGGCTGGTGACAAGCCTTTGAATGATTTTGTAAACATCAGAAACATAATTAAAACACGAAATAGCACCTACCTCACACTAAAACCAAGGATTCATTAACTTAAACGCCCAATTCATTGAGAAAATAACAGTAAAAGTAGGCCAAAACTAAACATCCAATGATTAAGTTGTTTAACTGGATAGGCCTAAGGCCAAAACATGCCTATTCCTGTTATACTCCTACACCCCTGGTTCTTAATGAATTTGTTTTGCATTTTTCTTGAGTTGGGCTCACGGGCCAAAGACAATATCTGAGTACCGGTAATTAAGCAACTTAATTTTTCAAATTCTACTTCTACTTTTTGTTGTGCTCCACAAAAATATATGGTAACAAATTCTGTAATTTTAAGCAAAGAATACATAATTACCAATATTCTGTTCACACTCAAGTTGGTTAAAACAATAAGAATTGCATTCGGTGTATAATAAACGTTAGTAACATAAATATAAAATACTTTATAAAACATACACTAACCGAATGTTCTGATAGATAAACAAGTTAAATAACATTAATTAAATGAAATATATTCAATTATAAACATGTTATGCTAACATCAACCGTAACAGATAATCTGAAATATAAAATTAAGCGTATCATAGAAGAGAATCACTGAATGGGCACTGACCTCAAAAATACTTAAGAAGTGCAGAAATAATATTTCAGCTATTTGATGGTGTTTTTTTGTGTTGTTGATACAGAGAAATATGGGTATACAGAATGACTAGGAAATAGGTGCATGTGATATCCTGTTTTCTTTCCTCTGTTTCTTATGTAAACCCGGATTTAAACTTTTCAAAACGTTTCTACAATGTGTATTTAGGCTTCATCAGTACTGTATTTAGAATGCATCAAGAGTCTGTAGCATTGGCACACCTTTTAATGTAACAACTTAATAATAAATTAATTAATATAATTAATTGATAGAGAAAACACAAACTAAAAAAAATTTAAAAATTTAAAAAAATAATATGTTCTTTGCCTTTAAAGTATAATGAACATAACATGATGGGAAAAAATATCAATGGGAAAATTAGGAGGAAAAATACATTGAAAAAAATGGGTGAGGGGAGAAAAATAGAAGGGGGAAATAACTCTCCAGGTGGAAAAATCTGTGGGGGAAATTAGCATTTGGCATGTAGCCACTGCCATAGTGCTTTATTCTGTAAAGTAGCCACCTTGATTTTGAGACTACTAAATTAAAAAATCTTCCCAGGCTTTTGCAAATATAGCTAGAACTAACTTAACCTTTGGCATTTTTGGATAGCAGATTAACATTTTTTAGATTTCAGTAGGTTAACCCGACTCAAAGGCACTTGCGTACCAACCTAATATGCACATTTTCATCTTGTATACAATAGAAGTCATGTTCACACGTGTGATTTTTCCTTAAAATTTAAAATCAAAAGTAATTCAAGATTAAATACATTAAAAATAATAAGCTTCTGTTCTTTTGAGTTATATACTATGTATACTATATATATATATATATATATATACTATATATAAAGTAAGCTGGCATATACAGTACTCTGTCTTTTTGGTGTAGTGTGGTGCAGATACAGTAGTTAGGATTAATGGCATTGTAGTTAATGATATACAATACGCCTATTCCACGAATTGGTAAACTTTTTAAAATGATGACAAACAACCCAAGTCAGTGGTGCGTAACCAACAAAAATAAGATAAGATTTATGGCTAAATTCTTGACGTCATGTTATTTAGAAATTCAGAACTCCATAACGGAGGGTTGTATCAGATTAATATTTTTCTGGAAAATGTTCTTAAAAGACTATTCTACACCACTATATGATTGAAAAAAAATTGTAAAAATTTTTTTAACCCCTGAAATAAAGATGGAAAAAGAAGAGTCTATCTAAACAGTGTACTGCACTTGTCATTTATATTGATAAAACAAGTGTATTTTTAGACAATTTTATTCATCAGTGTATCATATTACAAAAACAACGATCATATTTCATAGTTTTTATTACTCTAATCATTAAAATTAGTCAAAAATTCAATAAGAAACATTTTTTAATATATATTTTTGATATTTCCTTGATCATTTAGTGAAAATACAGTACATGCACACAATACTGCACATACGATTTTTTTTTAAATTATTGTTAATTGAATTATTAATTAATTATAATAATTAGCGAGCACTTTAAGCACTTCTGGATGTGATATGGTTAAATACATACAAAGGCTGGAATGGAATATTGGAAGGTAAAATCAAAAGTCAATTAGTAAACTAAACAAACTAATCTCAATTAATTGTGCAAAAAAAACATTATATAGAAACCTAAATTGGTTTCCTGTTAAAAACAAATTACTTTTTAACTATTTTTTTCACAGTATTTGTCCTTTATGTTCTTCCCAATGTAACAAAATGACAAAAACACTTCTCTACAAGAAAATCTATTATTTGGAAGTACATTAAACACTTCTGAATTGCATGTAATAATTTCAGGTCTCAACAATGAGTCGTTTTGGAGATAGCACCATCTATTTGTAAGCACAAAACTTAAAATCCTGTCATTTTCCCTATCAAAACAACGTTACTGCAATATTAGAGGCAAAATAACATATCTACAATGACAATCGTACATTGTTTTGCCTCGGAAAGTTATTCAAAATTAATAATCTGAACGATGACGTATGCACACTAGATAATGCATATGATTGCCACAGATGTGATAAATTCAAACAATATGTGGCTCTTGAGACAATACCGCACCTGACAAAAGTTAAGCGAAAAGGTGTGAATATTGTTAATAACTTTGCAATAAACCAACAGTTGTAACTAAAATTTCATTTATAATCATAATGGCTATAGATATATTATAGTCCTGCAAAATTTCAAAAGGCTACGGCAATCAATTGCAAAGTTATCAAATTTAACTCTACTTTTTTCGAAAAGTGAAAATTTCACGTTACGTGTTTTGCAACGGAACAGTCGGACAGGACCCTGATTTGCATGACCATGTTCTCTGCCACTGATCTTAATTTTCTATTATTTGCTCTATACTTATAATAAAGTATTATACTGCCCTCTGCTTGCTCTATACTTACACTAAAGTATTATAATACTGACCTCTATAGTTGGGTGCATAACATTATTTTTTAAAATTTGTTAATGTTTTATATTTTCTTCTCCTGATGAACAACCATTGTAAAGTTCTTAATAGATTGTAATTACTTATACTCCTTAAAATGGAGTTCTATATGTTTTTTTCTCTTTTTAAATTAAAAAAAAAATCATGTTTAATATTCATTTTTCACTTTTCATCTTTGTTGTTCATTTGTGATACCCTACATGTGCTTGATAAAGCAATGACCTGGGTGTTATGTTACATTTCCTTTTTTGTTTTTGAATAAAAAATGATTTGAGTTTTTGTCTGTTTTTTATGTATTTGTCTTTGAATTTTCACTGTGTCCATGAAATTGAGGTTTCCTGTCGGGCTAACTCATTTGCTCAATCCCGTCCTATAAACTTACAATATCTGAACATTTTATTTCTGTTGTTGGACCGTGTTTATGGAATGGACTCAGTGGCAAGTTTAAGAACATTATTGAATTCTCTTTCTACTTTCCATAAAAATTTTTAAAAACATAATATTTCTTTATACAACGATTAAAGCTATGTGTATACTGTACTCTTTGCGCCACTTTTTTTTTTTTCATTTTCAGAGTTACCTTCTACTCTCGTTTAAAGTTGTCTTGCTTTCTGTTGGTTTTTTTTTCTGTCTATGGGTCACCTCGTGATCGTGACCATTTATTGTTGTATTGGTTTTTTTTTTTTTATATAAGGCCAGCATATTTCCCTTTGGCCATGGTATCAAGCCAATCTTCAGTTACATTCAAGAGGAAGAGGATATTGAAAAGTGTGGTCTACGGAAGAGTTTCCACAGCACTTACTATTTCTCCGATAATTTCTCCGTCGATAAACTACCTTAAAATTCAATATTATTACAGTATATTTATATGTACATTTATTTATATATTTATACAGAATATATAAAATATATATATATACATATATATGTACAGTATATGAGAGGTCGTGATCTTGGTCATATACTGCTAATAATCAATACGATATATTTTTGCCCAATAATATAATAATAATATAAGGAATGCCTATAGCGCCTTTCCAAAAAATTGATCAAAGACCTTTACAATCTTCCTACAAGCAAGTGAGTTTTAATAACCTTTTAAAATGTTTCCAAAGAGTTTGATTCTCTAATTTCTTTTGGAAGATCATTCCAAAAACTAAACCAAAATTTAGGAAAAGCATTTTCGCCAGACACCCGTTTACAAGACGGTTCTTAGTGCGATAACTTTCAGACCTAAGGCCACCTCTACCACAATTACAGATGTTAATAAAATCGTTCAGATAACCAGGTGCTTGATTATTCACACAATTAAAAACACGTAATAAAACCTTAAAAACATTCTGCTCTTTACAGGTAGCCAGTGTAATTCATTTAGTTGAGGTACTGCACAAACGGACCTATTAACTTGAAAAGTTTTTTTGTAGAAATCCCAACTAATAGTGAATTACAGTAATCCAATCATGATAAAACCAATGACCTTGTGGCTTCAGTACAAGTTTTATTATCAAGAAATTTGCAAATTTTTGATAATCCCCTCAAATAAAAATTAACAGTACGGCAGATAGTATCAACATGAAACATCATATAAAATTAAGGTCAAATATTACACCAAGATTTCTGACTGTGTTGGATGGCTTGAGAGTAGTGTTGCCAATGATCAGTTCAATATGCCTATTACTAACATCAATCTTAGGTGGAGATAGGACTAACAGTCTTTGATTTATTAATTTAAGTTTATTTTCACACATCCAAAAACTAAGATCCTCTATGCAGTTTTTGATCCTAAACATGGCAACCTGCAGATCACCTGGTAGTTTAGGATCAAAACTAGTGTATAATTGGATGTCATCTGCATAAAGATAAGTCATGACGTTTAATTACATTTGCAATAGGTTGTGTGTATGCTACCCAAGTCTGTTACATACTCATATTATATATGTATATTTTGTATATATTTTATATAGAAAAACTTATCTATTTGTTTTATAATGTATTTACAATGCATGCAGCTAATAATAAACTTATTTGAACATTAGTAATATTTTTCTGTGCATGAAGAGACCCACTGGCAGTGACTTTAAGGAAACAATGAATAATGTAGTATATGAAAACCTCAAATACTAAACTTCAACTGACAGGAAATTATCAAAAAAACGAATGGACTATAAAAGTAAACTGAAGATAAAAAAACTCATTTAGCATTCCTGGAAACAAACAATAGATCTCTAACAAATTCGAAAATAACTATTATACCATAGTTATTATTTATACTTACCATGGAAGGACATACATTTAATATTATACTGTTGCTTGCTTGTTTAGAATTAGCTGCTGTTAATAATCTGCAATTTCTGGAAGTGACAACTGGATCTGCAATAATTTTTGAAGGTTCATATACCCAAATTAACTGCTCAGTACAGAATCTTGAAGAATACTGGCGCTACGAAAAACAATTCCACCAAAGGGAACACTACAAAAGCTACCACCCAAGGGGACACTACAAAAGAAAATACCACCAAAAGGAAACTTACCAAGAGTACCTTATCTCATGGTATAGAGAAACAACAGCAGGTAACAGGAAAGAAATATACAGGAATGGCAAGCTGATAACAAATGATCTAGGTCGAGAGGCAGAAGCTTACTCACTTCACCAAAACTATACTCTAAGAATAATGCAAGTGACAGGTCGTGATCTTGGTCATCTTCTTGATGGCAACAATTACACCTGTGAAGTAATTCTATATTATTATGGAATGCTGGAATCCCGGCTGGTATCAAGCGGTCTTACCCTAGACGCTCGCTTTCTTCCTTCATCTTTGTATCCTATCTGTGAAACATGTTATTTTTCATCTGAATTGATTGGCTCAAATGTCACTGTCTCTTGTTACTCTGAGCTTGGTAATCCACCTGTCCAACTGCAATGGTCAAAGAATGGACAAGCAATTGAAAACCTAAAGACAATCATGATTCATTCTTACATATACTTGAATTATACATTCATTCTTAAAGCAGATGACTTAGAAAGTACCTTCTTTTGTACTAACGGAATAAACAGCTGCAACTTTGCAGTAATAATTTCCTCTGTCAACTCTGATGCTCCACAAATATCTGTTGTGGATGATGTGGATACCAGCATGTGTCAATCATCTGCCACTATTATTCTCCTATCTGTCACCGTAGCAGTTCTCCTAACAATTGAAACAGCTGTTAATATACATCTTTTCAGAAAGTTGCAACAGTGCAAAAAGGCCACTAAAGGTACAGTAATCACAACCACTATTGTATCAGATCAAACACCCGACTACAATAATGTTCAACAATCGACTGATAACAGAGGTTTGGAAACATATGCAGACCTGATGCCTAGAGAAGAAGCTATCTACAGCTCATTACAGAACCCTCAACACAAACAGGACATCAAAGGTCTGGAAATGATCACCACTGTACCAGACCCAGTTCCTGATTACATTAATGTCAAAAAATTCACTGCTAACCGTAAGATTTATAGTAATAACAGACGTTGGGGAACATGTAGATCTGCAATCAAACTTCCATAGAAATTCATCAATTCACATCGATTTCTGATTTTAAATCTCAAATACTTCATTTCCAGTTACTAATTTCTTTTATACTAATTTTATTTACAGTTGAAAATCCATTTCAGTTAAAGTTACTTTTGTTTTTGTTTTATGGTAATGCAAGTTTAATTTTTTTGCATCTGTTGTATATGATGATGGGATAAGAGCAGTTTTCTGTTTGGGTTCATACCCATTTCTAGCAAGATTGTACTTTACTTTGCCAAAAAATAATATACAATAATAATAACAACAACAAAAATACTAATGGAACCTTTTAACACACATTTAAAGAAAGATTTTAAAATTAAAGTAATTTATCAATGTCTCATGAATGAATGAAAGAATTGATTTTAACTTATTTTAAGAATTTTAAACATTGAATTTGAAATATTATATATTCATTTTTATGCATATGTTTAGCATGTTTTATATGTTTTATTGTTTTACTGATTTAATATTTCATTGTATGTGTGTGTATTTAAAAAATTTCTGTACATTTAAATTCATGTTTTCCTATTGTAATGTTTATTTGTGTTCAGTGCTTCTGAATAAATTCAAATCAAATAACAATAACAATAATTAATTCATTATTATTATTATTATTATTATTATTATTATTATTAGCTCCTTGCAGGACCCTAACATCAGTAACTGTAATGAACTGAATGTTCTAACAAAATCTACATGCATCTGAAAAAAAAAGAATTCAGTAAACTATATAGGAGTTGACCAAGTATCAATTACTGTATATATAAAATGGCAAATTACTCCTGCTTTTAAAAAACTATGATATATAAATTGAGTTGGCATACACTGCTTTATGGTGTAGTGTGTAGCATATAGTTTGGATTAGTGGCATTGTAATTACAGACATACAATTAAACTCATGCTAAGTAATATGCTATGTATGCTATTTGCTGTAGTTTATAGGTGTGAACATTAAACATTATGCATTGCTGATGTTTCTTATTCAATGATATTTTAAATACATACAAAGAATAGAATATTAGAAGATAGGATCGAAAGTCAATTACTAAACTAACCAAGTGCAGGATACCATACTTCTAGGTTTCATTAGTCTAGGATATTTTGTGTAGGATAGCTGTCAATTAAATGTGAAACAATACATTATACAGCAACCCGAATTGGTTTCATGTTAAAAACGAATATACTTTATTATAAGCTACTTTAACTATTTTCTCTATGTTCTTCCTCATGTAACAAAATGACAAACATCCTTCTCCATAACATAGACGCAAAACCCATATCAACATTTTTTTTCAGTTAAAAAAAAAACTTACCTAATTTTGTTAGACTAATTCTAATGTCTTGTTAAAACTTAGATCTATCACCTTAGGAATTACATTACATTAACATTTCTATTTAATGTCTCATAAACCTATAGGTCAGACGCGGCCATCCCAAAGCAAAACAATGTTGACATTTTTGTTGATTTTGAGATAATATTATTTGGGGGTATTAAACTGAATTTCATGTAAAAATTTCAGGTCTCAATAATGAGTCGTTTCGGAGATAGCACCATCTATCTTTAAGCACAAAACGATTACGCGGCAAACAACGTATCTACTATGAAGATACATTCTTTGTCTTGGAATGTATTCAAATATTGTCTTGAAATGATTATATTTCTTTATACAACGGTAAAAGATAATGTTTTGTCTCATCTTTCTTTTCTTCTCCTCTCTTCTTTCTTCTGTAATCTCTTTTGAATTTGTCCTTCCCTTGTCATTTATTTTAAGAATGTTATCCTAGGGAGTATATTCTACACGTTTTTTTGTTTATGAATTGTTATATATAACGTTTTATATGTTTATTGAATAAAGGTGGTTTTTAATAATACAAATCAAGTAGTCAAATACAATGATGTTTGTAACATAAGATAAATGTTCATTATATAATTTAAATTTACTTTTATATGACATTAACAATACAAAACTTAGCCTTTGACAATAATTACTGGGAAACCATACAAAATTATGATAAAGTTATGTTTATGAATTGTTATAATATGTTTTATATGTTTATTTTAAATAAAAGTGGTTTTTAATAATACAAATCAATTAGTCAAATATAATGATGTTTGTAACATAAGATAAACGTTCATTATAATTTAAGTTTACTTTTATATGATATTAACAATACAAAACATAGCCTTTGACATTAATTAATGGGAAACCATACAAAATTATAATAAAGTTAAAATTTTAATATAAAATTATAGCTTGCTTCAAACTAGTAAAAGTGCTAAGAGGGTGTAATGAAAACAATCACAGTTTTCAAATTGCATTAAGAGGTATGATCAGTATTATTATATTATATATGTATGTATGTATATATATATATATATATGTATAAATACATATATATGTATATGTATATATGTATATGTGTATGTATATGTGTATGTATATGTATATGTATATGTATATATATATGTATATATATATGTATATATATATGTATATATATATATATATATATAT
>NW_022724919.1:337961-340048 GCF_011630105.1 Anneissia japonica
TCAGCTTACCACCAAAAGCAGAGAATGGATCTTTCTTGGAGTCTGTATTAAACATTGACTGGCCTGCAAAATAAAATGTATTGCTGTTTATATAACTGGTGACAAACCTCACATTTATATAAAGAAACCTGATAATGTAGCAAACACTGATTAGATTTTCATTCCTCAGTACTTTTTGCTCAAATCAGATACTCCACTTTTCCTCTTTTTGGTTAGGCTAGTTTAGTAATATATTAATATTATATTAATAATTATTATATATTAATATTATATTAATAATGATTAATGAAATAATAGTATTATTTACGGTTGTAATACGCAGGCCTGGAAAAAATATTTTTGTACCTCCGACCATGAAAATGTTCTGATCAAATGCCTCAAGCACCAAATTTTATTTTTACATTATTATAGCTAAACAGGAGTACATTTAGTGGTTTGGAGCACTTATAAATATCAGATTTAATTACCAGTATACATTAAATTGTGATGTGCAAAAAAAAAAAAAAAATTTCCCCTAAAATGCCTCTGGGGTAATGGTCAATGCCTCCAACTGTCGGTCGCATACTTTTTCCATCCCTGGTAATATGTATACTATAACAAAAATAATTGTCGATTTATATAGCGCATATTGTAGACTAACCTCTATGCGCTTAAAATTATTACCCCTGGTCACTGGATTAAGCACTTACTGTATGGAACACACACACTCCTACCCCTGTATTCTGCGCATGGTTGTGCTTGAACCTACCAGGTACCCACTTGTACTCCTGGGTGGAGAGAGACAACCGTAGATAAAGTACCTTGCTCAAGGACACAAGTGACTTGCACAGTGGAGTTTCGAACCCCCAACCTCAAGGTTGGGAGTCCAAGCCACAACCGATGCGCCAACCACTTATACTAAGCCTTAAGGTGGCGTTTTCCTATGGCGGCCATTTTGTTGAGCACACATTCAAACTGCATTGCTTCATTAACTAGTCAGCAATCTAGTTGTTTAAAAGCTCTGTGTTAAGTGCATATAGTATGACTTCCACTTTTTATCACACTATGTTGGATAAATCTGTAGTAATCTTCATCAACATTCTAAGCGCCCCTACACACTGATCGCCACAAAAACCATAGCAACCAAACCATAATTAACCATCAGTGAATAAAGAAGTACACACATGTTAGCTGCAATGATAATTGCAGGCCATGCATTGATTACAAAGGCCTATATTTTGCACTATCATTAGGCTAAAATATATTCGCTCTTTCAAGATTAATTTTACCAATGTTGTGGTGTGCAGCTGGGGCGGATGCAGGATTTGGCGGTAGGGGTGTGTGAGGGTCCACCTCACTTCCCCCACCATGGTTGGGGCTGAAGGAATA
The DNA here is from genome assembly GCF_011630105.1 of Anneissia japonica. NCBI lineage: Eukaryota > Metazoa > Echinodermata > Crinoidea > Comatulida > Comatulidae > Anneissia > Anneissia japonica. Next base: position 339,330 of record NW_022724919.1, read on the forward strand.
GAACATTTTGATAGGGACCTCTCTGGCGCGGATCCGGAGTTTTAGCTGGGGTCATGACAGTTCTGGTTCACAGACGAATCGGGGTGCGTTCCCAATTGCGCAGGGCAGCTAGCAATGCACCCTGATTTGTCTGCGTTTGCAACGCAATCGGAAAAGTTGAACCAGGTTCAGCCTTCCTGACGACTGTCGGCGACTATCGCCGATAGGGTGAGCGATTATATAGAAACCGAGCTTTGCCTTGAGCGGTAATTCCTGGCCCCGAAACCTTCGACTCAGAAGTGTACTGTGTTTTTTGCAGGACCATAATTTAAAACAGCAGAAAGATCTCGCCTGTATATGTTATCCTGCCTAAAGATATTTTAAAATAAAAAAAAAAATAAATACCATGACTATCGCCCATAACGGGATCACTCAGTGGGTGGGGTCATGGGAAGAGAACGTAATGTTTGCTTGTTCCGTCGCTGGAAGACTATTTTAGACGTGGGGCGGAGGGTGCTTAGCGGTAGTCTTGGAGTTCTCCTAGCTTCGGAAGATTTTGTTTTTTCTAGATGCTGAGAAATTATGAGACTTCTATTGATAAATGAACACACACTGAATTAATAGTTCTCCCCCATTTTACCAGGCACAATTAATATTGCCATGATGAAGATAATGATGATGATGTGATGATGATGAGGAGGAGGAGCTGTCTCTTATACACATCAGATGTGTATAAGAGA
>NW_022724919.1:340670-357690 GCF_011630105.1 Anneissia japonica
AGATGTGTATAAGAGACGTAAATAAATATGCATAAATGTCTTCTGTGATTGGTTGATTGCCAACATTTTAATGCTTAGTGGTTTGATGGTCGAATACATGCATAACTCTCATAATAATTTCATATTTTGATCAAAGGACTGTATGCATGCACTATGTTGCAAGTGGAGATGTGCGTCCTGTTGTTGAATTGACTTGGATGGAAGAATTTCACTTTGGATATACTAGATTCATAATCAGCAAGGCCAAAATGCCCTAAATCAACTGGATTCCAGCTTCTACCCAAAAATGCCTACTGAATCATCATTTTAGTAACTTGGAACCAATCTATGATGTACACCGATAGTACTTTCATGTACTACATGGGGTGCATTTTCTCTACCCTCTCATATTTAGGAAATCAACTTCAAAACCTGTGTAATATTCACGTTTTTAAAGATGTGCACTCATAGAATTTGTTTTGACAAAATTTGGTCCATGTGCTAGATGGGGTGAAATTGATCGGTTTTGGGGGTTTTTTTTTTAAGGAGTCCAGGGTTCATCTTACATATAATTTACCAACATTAGCTCTCAGACTACAACTCAGCTGCAGTAAAGGCTAAGTATTTTCACATTAGGACAATTTAGTATAATGAAATTACAATGGTCCTATACATAACATAAAATGTCATTGATTTATAAATGGTTCTGTTTATTAATTTCCTTCGACATTTAACCTTTATTGCTATTAATAGTTTATCCTGTGCTCAGGTCATTAGAAGGCAGTGCAAGATTCAAAATTCAATCACTTAATGCTACTTGAGCCATCGAGATAATTATCTGCAATCACAATTTCAAAATAACAATCAAAATTAAATTTCAAATAAAAAACCAATTTTCTTTAAGTAAGTTGAATTAAGTGACCTTAAAAATTAAGAGCTACCTTAATATCAGACGGGGTGATATTACTGGGTTCAAAGGTCAGTCGTCGGCATTGGCATAATATATGGGAAGAACGATGAATGAAGGCAGTAGGTATGAGTAGGCAAAGGAAGAAAGGACACCTACATTATGTATTTCATGTAATTTTGTATTAAATCTGTGCATAAAATACATAGTAAAATTGGGGGGTTAAAATGAATCTCTGCTTGACACCATCGTTAATATCAATTATTCAGTCTCTATTTTACCAAACCTTACTTTACCCCTTACATCAAATGGTATGAACTATCGATTATCTTCAATAGCAGTACTCAGACTGAGATAAAACGACAGATTCATTCTTTCTGGTATCACATCGTACTCAAGGGTCTGAGGTGGAGGTGAAAAAGGACAGTGTACTTTTACAAACACTCCTGAGTAAATTTTCAGCTAATCTGCCAGTGTTAAAGGAAGAATAAGAAAAAGTATGGATGTACCTAGAAATGACACAGGTCTCACAGAACTGGAAAATCCCTTGGTGATGGTCATAGCTCGTTGGGTAATTGGTAGTATTGGTATCATTGCAAACTCATTTGTGATATTTGTGTTCGTCTACAACAAGACTTACAAGAAGTCTCTATCGCTCAAATTACTTCTACATCAAACTGTGATTGATTTTATCGGCTCTCTGACGTTTCTGATCTTCTACAACATGGATGTTCCTGATGGCATTGGTGGAGCCATATTTTGTAAAATTAGATTTCTTTTCTTGTACATGGCAACCGCATCGACATTCAATTTCGTCATGCTTACAATTGAACGATATATTGCTGTCGTACATCCATTACTTTATCGACAGAGGCCCTTGGGTGGGAAAATTACATACATGTCACTCGTTATCCCCCATGTATGTGGAATAATTTTAACGGTATATATTCCTATTTGTGCGGAGAAAAATCTGAATGTGAATGGGTGTGTAACTAATAAGATGAACACTATAGCTGGTACACTACTAATTATCATTGAGTGGTTGGGACTCCCTTCCGTGCTGCTGTACTGTTATGTGCGGATTCTGTTTAAATTATACAAAACACAAAGAGTTGGCCAGCAACCGTCATCTGTATCTCAACCTAAGAACAGTGGAATTTATCAAGTCAAGTCAACTCATCCTGATTGCTTTGGCACATTTCCTTACAATAGCCCCATGCAGAGTTCTTATAATTATTTACTTCATAAACTGCAAATACAATTATACATATTACATATTTTATGAGTTGGGTATTTTGTTTGTGGCGTTAAACCTCACCATGAATCCATTTATCTACTGTATGACATGCAAGGATTTTAAACGTGGAATTCGCAAGATTAGATACGACATAATAAAAATGCGTTCCCCGCCCAGTAATGGTCATGTGACTTAGTGTTTGAAAAGTATAGAAAAAAAAGGAAATGTTTGCATTCGCTTCAACGCTGCGTTTAATCACCCATTGTTTTCTTTTTCGGTTGCACCCCATACTAGGACATCGTCCAATTGGCAAACAACGCTGCTGAGACCTGTAAGCAATTTTTCCATTTCTCGCTGAAAGAATGCATTTGCGCTGGAGATTCTGTAAGACAATCGTTTGTAGATCAATCTCCCTATCGGTGTAATGAACATTGTAAAGTGTCCGCTTTCAAGAACAATTTGATGATAGCCAGAATTTGCATCAAGCTCTGTGAAGAATTTTCCTTGTCCTCGTCCTAGTTTTGCTAACATTTCTTCAACTTTGGGTATCGTGTATTGTTCTTGTTTCAAACTGGCTTACTCAGTTTTGTCAAGTCAATGCAGATTTGAATGTCACCGGAAGTAACATGGGAATAGGCATGGAAAGTGCAAAGCAAATATGTTTTTATAAGCGTCACTCTCAAATAGGCTTCACTCTCGAAATAAGCGCCGCACAGAGTCCTCCAAAAAATTTTGTGAGCGCTGCGGCGCTTATTCGAACATTTACAGTACGCAGTATAATATCTACATAAATTCATTCGCCTGGAAAGGAAATTGAATAAAACCAAAGACATACTACAGTATTGGATTAAAAAAAAAAAAAAGAAATAACTAAGAGGAAATAATATTGTTCTTGCATGACTCCACTTTACTCAATCGGTTGTGGATGGAAAGCTAAAATTTTAAAAAATTATAAAAAAAAGAAAGAAAAAAAAGAAATAGATATAATTAATTGCCCAATAAACCCCTCAGAGAATATTTTTTGGGCGTCTGGAAAACAGAAATTTTGCCGGACCCCCTAGAGCAGTGTTATCTCAATCGGCCTCACTTTCAGACATCTCTGTATCCGCCCCTGTTATTGCCAGATGATTAAAAAGTGATTAACAAGTGAATGATAGTTAATTTACCTCCAAAGACTGATGCAAATGGGTCATTGGCATTTGGAGGTTTACTTGGAGGATCTGAAAAAAAACAAAACAATTATTACTATTATAGAAACCTACAGCAATGATGAGAATTAGACATGTCTGTGAAAATATTACTGAATGCCATATTTAATATTAGGAAAGATCTTTATATCTTAGGATATAAAAAACAAAACATCTAATGAAATACAATTTCAGCATTTTCAGTTTTCTCTTTGTCGATGTCATTTTAAAGTTTCTGTTATCTGCTATAATAAGGGTAAAGAAAGTGTTCTTTATTTAAGGCATATTGTATTAATAAGACTGAATTCACTTCAATGCAATATTTTGATCTTCATTCATTATTATTGTTATTATCATTATTATTACTTTATTATTATTATTTATTTACATTTATACGATTAGTATTTTTATTATTACTATTAATATTATTATTATTATTATTAATATTATTATTATTTTTATTATTATGTCTTTATCATTGTTTCTCTGGTAGGCATCTTGTACAGGGACATGTTCCCTTTTTTGCCTACCACACTCTTTACGTTTGAATGAAATAAAATTATGAATAATATGTATTGCTCAACTCTTTGGGCCAATTACAGTAAGACTACTTTCAAATGTCTGAATGTATGCTACAACAATTCCATTAGGATGTTACTCAGACTACTACGTCACTGTGGTGCTAGCGGTATGTTTGTAAAAAATAACATACCATCGTTCAATGGAAACTTACTATTTTCTATTTTTAGCTTTTACAAACGAATTGTTACTAGTAATAATGTACTCATTTCCACTATTTGTACCAAATGTACTTTGCGATTAGAGGCTATATAATAGGTGGCTTTCTGTATTGTTCACAGACTGTGTTTAATCTCCGATTCCACCTTTTTTTTAAGCTAGTTTGTGTACGTCATGTACTTGTACTGGTATTTATTTTTCTATTTTTTATGGACAATGTCTGAAATAAAAGTGAATGAATGAATAACTAAAAGTAATTTATTACTATAGTCAAGTAAGCTCTTTATGTACTGTTCATAACAAAAAAAAAAAAAAAAAAAAAAGAAGAGACAGTTGTGATATGAATAATATAGATAAAAAGAAATACCTCCAGTATCTGCAAAGGGGTCATTCCCAAAAGCACCTATGAAACAGATAAGATAGAAGATATGATCAACTAAAAAAAGAATTGGGTGAACGACGAAGGGGACACAGAATTACGGGAAGAATCCTTTGAAAATGAGACACAGGTGTCATTTAATTGTGGTCTCGGTCAAATTCCTTTGGCAAACCACCTGCCAACATAGTAATCCCCAGATCCCAGCTTAAAGTCAGGTACCAGAGGAAATGTTTTTTGATATGCTGGAAAAGCGTTTCAAATACTTAAAAACTGGTAGCAAAATAGGCGTAACCATCCATTTTTCCCAACATTTTTCCTGACATTTTTAAATATTGAAAAATCTGTATCTCAACCATTCTCAAGTTTTTCATCAAACACACTTTTCGTGTGTTAGAAAATACCAGTTGTATGCTTTTTCCTATGCAGCCTGAGTTGAGGTCAAGAGGAAGAGGATTATAGCAAAGACAGATGAAGAAGATAAGGGAATATAGAGTTACATGAAATGAAGTATCCCAGAAAATAAACGCATAGACTGCCTTCCTCCTGCAGGGTGGTGAACATTACTAAATGAAAAGTACACATTTCCCGAAATAGCCTAGCCTTCTTCAGGGATATAGTTAAGATGGGCAGAATCATAACTGAGATTTTGCATTATAAAATAAAGGATCCCAAGCTGGCAATAGCTAATAAGAGTTGCATGCATTTAACACACACTCACCAAAATCAGCAAAGGGTTCAGGCTTAGCTGCAATTTTGCTCTGTTCTGTCTCCTGTTGCTTCTTGTTCTCATTTTCCTTCTTCTGTTTTTCCACCTCTTGCGCTTTCCTTATTGCCTCAAGTTTAGAATTCTGTTGCTGTTTCTCCAATTCCTTTCTCCGCCGCTCCTGTTCTTCCTTTGCCTTCATTTCTTGCTCGGCTTTCTTCCTTCTATCTTCATCTTCTATCCTCTTTCTCTCTGCCTGCATTGCCATTTCGCCATCCCTGTATAGATTAAAGACAAATACAATGAACATCACATATCATAAAACCTTTAATAAAAGCCGAATGGGCTTAATCTCGAGAAGCATCTCAAATTGAAGCCCCATAATTTAGTTTGCAAAAGTAGCTTCGAAAAGAGGCCCATCTCAAAAAGAAGACCATGGGCTTCCTTTTGAGATAGCACAGCACATACACTGTACATGAATTTAAAAAAAAAAAGAAAAAAAGTTAAAAACATGCTTGGTTTATACAGTAGTTTATGTGACTTAATGCCAGTTAATACACTCCATGATACAAACTGATGTTACAGAGGCCTTATTTATTGTTTTATAGCAGTAATACCCAAAATTTATAGCATTCATTTTGAAAAGAAGCCCCTCTTTACTTTGCAAAAGTAGCCTTGAAAAGAAGCCCATCCAAAGTTCACAAACAAAGAAGCCCAGGGCTTCTATTCGAGGTTCTATGGTACACCATATATATAATTATCTACTAGTGACCCCTTATGCTACTTTAACCTTTGATGCTCTATAACCAAGTATCATCATAAGGCTTGTGGTACAAAGATGTAATCATGTGCGACCTTTGGCACTGCTCTATATCCAAAACTTGTGTGAAGAGCTGATCATTTGGAACTCAATTCTCTATAACCAAGGTACAGTAAATCCTTCAATAAGCGCCACACCAAGCATGATCTTTTTTCACTAAGCGCCAATCTTGGATAAGCGCCACAGTGCTTATTCTAGTTATTCTAAGATTCGAATCAAGAATAGGCCCTACATTACTCTATGTCTAATAAAAACAGGGTTTTAAATACAATTTATAGTGTTCAAATGAATTAATAACACAATGAGGAAACAAGCATATCTTTGTTTATTTACGATGATGTACAACCTATGACAGGTATAGGTAACATCGGCAGTGGCGGATTTAAGAGGGGGCCCAGCCAGCTCAGGGCCCCCATCCCCCCCACCAAATTTTTCAAAATAAAAAATTAAGAAAAAAGGAAAATTCTACTCGAATTCTGAGTCTAAGAGCGCCATTTTCGGCCATATAGAGGTGTTACAATCATAAATTCCTGGATCCACTACTGATTGAAACGGGTATGGCAAGCGCCACGCCAATATTTTTTTTAAAACTTTTTTGAGGATTAACAGTACTTTGAGATTTGATTGCAAAGCTCCCATCATATGTGCCTCTATAGCACATGATATGTTCCAAAAAAGAAGGAATGTATTCAAGAAATATAAATAGGCTCACCGTTTACGTGTACTTTCAATTTGCTTTGCAGCGTCTAATCTAATATTGTATTTTCTTCGCAAATTCTCTAACTCTGACTGTTCTTTGCTTAAAGTTGCCTGGAGGTCCTAAATTGGAGAAAAAAAAAATTTAAATGTAGATAATTTAACATACATGTTCTACTAAGAAACTATAATAATTATATTTTAAATGATTTCATTTATATTAAGTCAGTCATAGCATTAAAAAAAATTAGAATCAGAAAATATCAAAATTGTCAAATTCTTGCAAAAGATAGTTTCTATATCAGTTACAAAGACTCTTAAATTGGCTGGTAGTAAGGCCAAATAAAAAAAAAATAAAAAATCTGGAACGATATCAATGTAGAATTAAGACTTAGTAATAGTATTTATATATTCAAAAGAAATTTAAAACCATTACTATAAAAACTATAAAGTGTAATGCAAACCTATGTATAGATAATTGTGCTGTATGAATCATATTTAACTTTTCTTTAGAATTTTCAATGACTATTGACTTATTACTTTATTTATAAATTTTATTTTTTGTGATGCATTTGTTAATTTCATTTCATAATCAATGGGCACCTGTTATAAAGCTTGCTTGCTGTGGCGACCCTTTTTCCACTTTATTTAAATTATTCTGATGGGCCTACATTTTTATCAATTATTGTTTTTTTCTTATGTATTTCTCTGTCTATGTATTTGTGTTGATGATGTGGAAATACACTTTATATTGAATTGAATTGAATTGAAAATACAGGATGAAGCTCGGTGGGAATACTAGTTAGGCCTAAGCATGATGCTGCTAAAGTAGCATCAAATACAACACAGATTTGTAAGTTACTGCTACTGTAAATGGATTAAAAAAAATATAATAAAAAATAAATAAATAAACCTTCTTCCCACCTAAACTTTTGTTAAGATGTGATGCTAAACAAGTATTTTTTTTAAATTTGGCCTAATCAATATAAGGCTTATTGAATTGGCAAAACTGAATTGTTTTCATCTGTATCTTTCATTGGGAGATGATAACGAGTAATTCAATGTTTGATTAATTTAATAACCTGAATTAAACAGGGAAGCACTTTATACGGTAGTTAAACATTTATTGACAACACAAGATGACTGTGTACTCAGCGCACTTTACTTTAAGAGGTGTTCTTTGTACTAAACAGATTGTGTTGTCAATAAATGTCAAGTCTTTGTATAACACAAGCTTTTAGTGTACATAGTACACTTTACATGAATAGATGTACTTTGTACTAAAAAAGCTTGCATGATCAATAAATGTTAAGTGGAGTATGCGGATCAACAGGAGCTTAGTGGAATAACGTCTCTACCCCGTGTTGCATAGTTTGATTAGTTTGGGGTACTATATGTAGGTCAATAGGACCTTAGTGGAGTAACGTCCCTAACCCAGGATGCATAGTTCGGTTAGGTGAGGTTATGCAGGTCATTAGGATCTTAGTGGAGTGACCTCCCTACCCCATAATGCATAGTTATTCATATTCTCTGTAGACAGATCTACCACCTTTTATTAGGAAAGCCGGTAGCCCTGAGATTTTTAAAACACTGTTGAAAACATATTTTTTCACTATTGCTTTTAACAAATAATTTACTACTGTACTTCCTGTACTTGTCAATTTTAACAGTTTTAATGTAATATTGAATTGTACATTTTTATCCAATTTAATTGACTTTTAATTTTGTGTAATTTGTATTTTGATCATATTTTTATGGAATTTTAATGGTTTTACTCTAATATTGAATTTTAATCTATTCTAATTGACATTTTTATTCTGTAATGCATCATTTGAAAATATTTTTATGAAATTTGCGCAATATAAGTGAATAAATTATTATTATTATTATTGTTGTTGTTACAGTATTTTCAATTTGTTACTTTTTGCCATTTCTTTTTTTATTGTGCAGATACTGTCCCTTTGATGGCATTTCTAGCATTAACAGAAATTGAATTGATTTGAAGTCTTTAAAACACAAACTTTGATGTACAAACTACACTTCAACTAAAGAATGTACTTTGCACTAAAAAGCTTGCAAAATCAATTAATGTCAAGTCCTCAAAGTGCTACTTAATTTACTTGCTAATTATTGTAACAGACAAGTACAGTTCATAATCCATTTTGAATTTAATGTTTCATTTTAAAGACCAGTAGTTTCCGTTTGTTTACTTAAGTAAAATTACGCTTTCTACAGCTTACTTTTAATGATCTGTTTAAAACATTATACAACAAATTCAGCAAAAACAAAACACTCTTGACAGAGATAGGATTAAACAAAAGCAAACTTAATTGCAGTACAAATTTTCTCTGCAAATGTTCGCCGAGCTAAAACATAGCACGCATTTTAATTGTGTTTACTTAGGTGAAATTACACCTTCTTAAACTTACTTTTAATGATCTGTTAGATACATCTAGAGTACATATTTCAATTTTGTTTACATAAGTGAAATTCCACTTTTAAAAACTTACTATTAATGATCTGTTTGAAACATCTATAAGTACATAGTTAAATTTTGATTACTTTAGGAGAAATTACACTTTCTAATTTACTTACTATTAGTGATCTGTTGGAAACATCTATAGTACGTAAGGATGTCGCTGTGTCCGTTTCCACTTGAGAGAGGGTCTCTTTTAATTTCTCCATTGTTGATTTTTTGTTTTTTAAGCTATGCATAACAGTTTTGTAAGTATCCGCTTAAATATAAAAGAAATATTATATAAAAGACACTGTAAATATGTATAACAACTACATTAAGCTATTTTGTGTTATATCCACTCAATGACCTTTTCCGAGTGTCAATCAAACTTGACTACTGACCAATCAGAACAGTCATTTTGTTGGACCTTAGCAACGATATCCAATAGGTGGGGCTTAGTGAAATGTCCATTTAGTATCGTATCTCTTTTCCACATTCAATGGTACTTAAGAGCTGGTGTTAATGACAATGGTAATGATGATAATATAAATAAATCAAGAATTTATAAAAGCATCTTTTATTACCAAAGAATGCAAGGTGATAAAACATGACAAAAACAAGTGAACAAAAAAACATAAACAAGTAAAAGAGAATGGAAGACAACTAAATATAATTTAACTAAAAGAGAAAAAAACCTTTTAAAGTTATGGAAAGGAAAGGATATTAAAGGGGATGCTATGGTGAAGTTGATAATGTAAAATTGTAAATGCAAAACAGGAAGATGCTGATAGGATGGATTCAAATAATGATGACAAATAAGGATGATTCCAAGATGTTGATAACCTTCTTCCTAATAACAATATTAGCACGACCATACAAACAATGATAAGTTGAAGAGTAAAGGTAAGTTGCTGACTAAACAATCATCTTCACTTGACAATTTTAAGTCACTACTCAAAAAGCACTTTTTTCAATAATCTTTTTTTTTTTTTTTTTTTTTTTGGAACAGTACTACGAGCAACGACTGATGGCAATTGATTGACAATTAATCAATCAAAAATTGATTGATTGATTAATGCTGATACCATGGTGTGGATAACAATCATCATAATAATAATCATAATAATAGCACCACCAATTCAATAATGCGGATGTTGATGAAAAATAATTCTGGTGATTAACCAGGACGCGAGGCAGTATATTAACTTTGTCACATTATGCATACATCATTCTTTTATTAATCCTGTTTGTTTTTTTTAATACATAATCTATTTGGTTTTCCTGTGCATGTTATTTTTGCTATATTTCTCTATTAATATTGTATCTATATATTACTATTTTGTCATTTTATAGATGGCCATGAATATCAGAAATACATAAATAAATAAATAAATACTTACATATTCCACTATCTTTATTTATGAGTTTTGATGAGCTTTGCAACTGCTCTTTCTCCTGATCAGCAAGCATCTTCCGTTTTCTAATATCCTAAAATACAAAACATAAGAATAAGGTTTATAAAATGTATTATTATTATTATTATTATTATTATTGTTTTGTTACCAAGCAACAGCCATTAACTCATAAGGTCAAATCATTTGCATATCCATATACACTTGAGGAAGGATTTTACCTCTTTGTAGCCACTAAATTTTACTTACTTGAATTTCTTGTTGTAGTCGATCAATATCACTGACTTTGACATCTCTGCTCTGTGACATTAGTATGATGGAGGTATGGTGACCGGTTACGCCATTCTTACTCTCCTCAGACAACCTAGTCAATTCATTCTTTTTATCCTCCTGAAAAAATAATATTTTAATAATAACCGTTGATTGAATTTTACAATAACATAATATATCATAATACATATAAACTATACTATATACAAATTCTACAACCTCAGAGGCCGGAGCCCCCTGATCTGACAGGACTAGAGCTGACGTTTCACAAACAACAGAATGTCCAGCTCATTCAGCCTGACGAGATTCTTGTTGACAACAAGACGAAAGCTAGCATAAGTACATCAAAACAATAGTTTACTATGTAAAAATAATTGGATTATCAGTTACAAAACCAGATGAAACTATTTGATCATATATACATAGTTTCACAATTGTATTACTCTCAAAACTCATAAGTGCACAGTAGGCAAAAACATGTCCATGTACAAGATGCCTACCAATACATACAGTAATCCATCCCTCCATCCATCTTCCCACCATCCATCCACCCACCCACCCACCAACCAATAAATGTTAAGCCTGCTCCTTTGTTCACGCCACATAGGTAGGGGTCCGGGATTGCACCAGGGCAGAGGTGGAATGTTGACCCTTTCAGACCTAGCGCTGTTTGCCACCACACATTTTTTTCTCTTTATTTTATACACTTTGTTTTAAAGCCTCTTTATTTGATGCAAAGCACAAGGAGGCCGTCCATGCAATATGCGCTATATAAAGGGCAATTTAATATTTATTATACTTACCTGGATATAAACTGATATTTCTTGCAGGTAAGTTCCAATAAAAAAATTACTTGTATTGTTTCATCCAGGCAAAATATTAAAGAAATAGACTTCTTAATCCATTCATTAATTCACTCAACCATTCATTCATCTATTTGTTCATCCATTATATGGATAAGTAAATGAATGAATGGATTTATAAATTTAAGAATGGATGAATGAACAGTTGCATATACAAGTGACTGATTGAATAAATAAATAGTTTGAATAAATAATTGATTAACTGATGAATGATTGTATAAACAAAGCTACAACATCTTCTCACCAAGGTTCCTAATTCACATTGTAACGTTTTTATCTTCCCCTTTAAATGTCGAACTTCTTCTTGTTCTCGGATCCTAATGGACTCTAGCTCCTGTTTCTTATTTTTAATTAATTCTAGATGTCTCTGCCTTTCCATCTCTCTCCTTGCAGCCTAGGAAAAAAAAAAGGAACAAATAAGTACATGGAATATTAAAATGAATTATATTTAACACATAAATTCAAATTGAATAAAGCCTCTCTTTCTTTATGACAATCTAACAATCTTGGTAACAATAACAGTGAAAGTTATTCTCACCATCATCATTAGGATGCTCCTGAATTTAGTGGAATTCTTAGGAATGTCAACTACATCTTTACAATGCAATCCAAGAAAAGGATGCTCATCTCCGCTTGCGAACATAGCGTGTGCGTACAGTCCTTAGATCTTAACTGTGGCATCAACCATTTGATATTAGTTGCAAGTATAGCTGATAATTAATAGTCTATGCGTGCCATGCAGGTTATGGTATTAGTTTAAGTATTTAATTAATTTTGGGTATTTCGTAATGTGTGTTACATTTGATTTCTCTTGACAATGAGCTTGTTAAGAACTACACTTTGATTCATAAAAATTCATTATGACAATGTTGGACTAAGGTGCAAAAAAAAAAAAACCCGATAATTTTATTAGATTGGAAAATTTAAATTTTTTTCTGCGATGTGAGTCTCATGAACCACTGGATACCACCACATCGGTGAAATTAATGTTGAAATAACGAAGCGTGATTATCATGACAACTGACACACACGTAGGTAATTTGCTATGATTTTTGTGACTATCAGAGCACATTAAACACAGTTATGCGTGTAAGGGCAAGCAAAGTGTAGAATGTCAATGCCAGAGTTATAACCTTTGATGTCCTGAGATGGGCATCAATTTGTTGAATTGAATTATTCAGGATGTCATGTAACAAGAACTCAGTCTACTTTGAAACCACCAACTGATTTTACAAACCTCTCTCTGCTCCATTATTTTACGCCTTTGTTCTTCTTGTTCCGCTTCTATTTCTCTCTGCCTTGCAAGTTGTTTTTCTAATTCCATTTGTCGTCTTCTTTCCTGTTCCATCCGTATTCTCTCTTTTCTTTCTAATTCCTGTTTTTCTAAGTACTCCTGCCTGTCCTGTAAAAAACAATAATAAATAATAACAATAACAAAATATTAATTAAACTTTTATTGTAGCTTTAAATGTTAGCACGGCATAAACAAATGTAAAAACTGTCACATTGTACCAGTTAAGCAAAACATCTGGTATAATATTTATAAACAATAACAGATTACTTCTTAATAATTTAAGATAAGACAAAATAAAATGTATTCAATTTTTCACAAATCTACCTTTCTCAGTACAGTATTTTAGTTTTGATTGCATTTAATTTTTGTTTTATTTTGACCTGTTAATGCAATGTTGATCTCCACATCTTGAAATATTATTTATGCTTAAGGAATATAACATTTTATAATAGGGGTGAAGATTTACAAGAATATAAAGCATAAAAATGTCTATATGATTTGTAAGTGCAAAATAAAAAGTGCTAGATCTATCATAAATTTATCTTTCTCTGTACAGTATTTTGTTTTCTGATCTGTTAATGCGGTGTTGAGCTCTACATCTTGAAATGTTATATGTGAATGAAGGATTATACCATTTTTAATAGGGGTGAAGAATTAGAAAAAAACAAAAGTTTGTGAAAGTACAACAGTGCAAATATCATCCTCTGCAAACAACAGTTCTTCTTGTTCCGCTTCTATTTCTCTCTGCCTTGCAAGTTGTTTTTCTAATTCCATTTGTCGTTATGTTATTTACAACAGTGCAAATAACATCTAAGTATAGCTACTTCTTATGTACCGTATATGCTCGCGTATAAAGCTACCCACGTATAAGTCAACCCCCAAGTTTAAGAATTTGCGTGTTACGAATGATCCGCACAAAAGACGAATATGGTTTAAAAATCTAAAACTTGTATGTCACGCCTATCAGACGAGCCCATGGTTTTAGATCGTAATTTCGCTATTTTAAGCCTTGTCTTATAAGCGAGGAGGATACATTGGGATATTCAACAATGATTAATTTACCCTTTCTTTCTTTTGTTCTTCTTGCAACATTGCTCGTCTCCGTTCCAGCTCCTGTTGACCTCGGTCAAAGTTCATTTTTTTCTTCTCTTCTAGACTAACTGAAAAGACAATCAATCAATCAATTATTCAGGTTTACCGATAATTAGACGTACAGTAGTTCATTTACATTATTAAAAGGAATCACCTAATTAGAGGATGTTTACTGTAAAAAGTAATAAAATAGCATTAACAGAGATAAAGTACAAACCTTGTCAAAGGTAGATTTATAAATACCGGTACCATATTTATTCAAATAAAAAAATCTAACAAAAGCAACATTACTCTGAACACATTCCATTAATGTTTTACACCAGTAGAATTACATTTTTTCTAACCTGGTAAGGATCAATTAGTCTTTATGACCACGCAATAATACATTCTGCCCGGAAATTGTGTATCCCTCGGATAAACACCCCTTTAAAAACCCTTATTATTATTATTATTATTATTATTATTATTATTATAAAACCAAATAAATTCAGTATTTTATAGCAGAGTATATTGGAGTCAAATTCAATACATTTATTCAGTAAACTGGGCCCTTTCTCCAAAATTTAACAAAAATAACACACATTAACATCTTCATACAATGATATGGTGGTGTTTGCTGGTGGAAAAACAGCATAAACATTGACCTTGATGATGATATGATAGATGACAAAAATTAAGATGTAGATTGTAGTCTGCTATAAAGATGATGACAATGATATATATAATGGTATTTATTCAGATAAAAATCATTAAAATATAAGACACGGCAGCCAAAAGACTGAACTGCTAATTACGTTTACATAAAAAATTATTAACAATTTGGGTTTGGGTTTTGGGTGCTTGTGGGAAATTAGAATTGCAACAAATAGCGGGTTTCCCAGAGCTGTTCACATTTATTATAAAATAAGTGGTTTAAAAAGCACATCCAGATAAAACATCCAGATGATCATGTAAACATTTAAATATTTAAACTTACTAATTTTTGGTTTATCATCCATGAGCATGTTGTCAGCTTCTATGCTGCCCTGTTTAACAATAGTTGGCGAAAGTGGAGGTGGAGCACCAACTGCATTGCCTATAGGTGGTAAGCCTCGTCTGTAGGATGGTGGAATGAGTTCTGGCGGTAAAGTTTTGGGAAGGGGCGCCCCTGACTTGGCGACATCAACTAAGTGCATTGCAAGACAAAACTCCTCAGATGTAAGCTTGCCATCGTTATCAATGTCTGACAGCCGCCTATGTGAAAATTAAATTACATAATTTTAAAAATATATAAGATATATTGCAGAATCAAAGCTTTTTTTGTCAGTTGAAATACCTATTTTTGTCAGTTGAAATACCTTTTTATTCTATGTTATATCTCAATTATTTTCAAATTTTAATCTGAATTTTATTTTAAGAAAATATTAAATGATAAGTAAGCTTAAAATTATTTTCCATATTAAATAAAACTGATCATTTTTCCCTTCTAAATTCAAGACACATTTATAACCCGGCCAGCATCGGGTTTTAATTGGAGTCAGATCATTCTCCTCCTCGAAAAACCCTTGCAGTTAGGCAGGAAAAAGGACAATGTATACGTTATATGTCAGTACTGGTGCTGAGCTGCAGCGGGTCCCAGGGGCCTAGCCAAAATTTCCAATTTCAAATATTTGGAATTGGACAAAATAGAAAAATATAACTTTTTTTAATCTCTTAAAAAATATATACTGCAAGACAAAAATAACCAATAGATTGCACTTATGATATAAATTTATTGGTGATCCGCTAACGTTAGCGGATCACCTCTTGTTATTGTCAGAGATCTTACAACTTTTTTTTTTTATTCTACCTTTCCTTCCATTTTTGTTCGCACGATATCTCAAAATTGCCACGAGTTACGCACACGGTCGCTACATCGATCATTTTGCCTTCGCCTGGAATAATCATGGTAAGGTTTTCAACGCGCTCAGTCAAGCGTGAACGTCATCTACGTGCAATTTTGCGTTTTTACATTATCGATTATATCAGCCTAACCAATTGCCATTTCGAAATCGTATTAAGTGAGCATTAACTTCGGGTTAATGTTGAATGTACTGTACCCTAATTTGACTCGTGCGCTTTACTACGCGCGCGCACGCGAGCGTCAAAATTTTGAAATGCTCGAAATCACTTTTTAACTAAATTAGAGGACGGTTTAGGTCAATTTGAGCATTTCAAATTTTTTAAAAATTTCCCACTACACGCGCGCAATTTTACGGGCGCTGCACGTACGAAAGCTGGAAATTACGTTATTTTACATATTTTGGGTTCCTGAAATTGTTTTCACAAATTTGCATTCTTTTCGCTCATCTTTTGGCAAATAGCAAAGCCGTACGTGCGCATCAAACATAGGCATCTTTGCGCGATTTGTACCCCTATACAGTGAAATTATGCTAAAATCAGACCTATTTTTAATCAGTTATAGCTCCTTAGGTTGAAAGGTGACCCCCTATTTTTATTACATATTCTGAAAGCACATAAGTTGTAAATGTGATTTTATAGATGATAATGGCTGATCGGACATTGTGACGTCATCACATTGGCATCTGAATTCAAAGAAAGTGACTTATAGCTAGACGTCATTTTTGAAAATACGCATTTGAGCGTATCTCGCTTATCCTTGGTCGATCGTCTTCCAACTTTGAGTATGTTATAGCTGAGACAATTCTCTTTCATATATTTGACCTCTTTTTACTTTTTGATGACGTCATCATGGTCAAAAAAATTGTTTTTTCTGACCCCCTCATTTCTCTTTCTTCAAAACGTTGATGACCCCATATTAAATCTTAATCATTAGTCATTTTTAAATCATATTAGGTGAGCATAAGCTTCAGGTCAAGGTTGATTGTTATGTACCTTAATTTTCCGTTAGCGCTTTTTAGCGTGCACGTACGCGTGTGTCAACATTTACATATGCATAAAAACCATGAATATTTTTAATCAGTTATAGCTCCTTAGGATGAAAGG
>NW_022724919.1:358101-380013 GCF_011630105.1 Anneissia japonica
GAGTTGGTATCAATATATTTTACTAGTTGAGAAGCTCATTTTGCTAGTTACATTTTTAACAACTAGCACATTTTTGCAATAGGTTGCTAGTGACTGAAAAAGTAAATTTCTAGCCCTGGAAAAGGACAATGTATACGTTATATGTCGGTACTGGTGCTGGACTGAGCTGCAGCGGGTCCCAGGGTCCTAGCCAAAATTTCCAATTTCAAATATTTGGAATTGGACAAAATAGAAAAATACAACTTTTTTAGTCTCTTATATACTGCAAGACAAAAATAACCAATAGATTGCACTTATGATATAAATTTATTTATTTTTATTGAAACTGTCTGTACACATTTAATCATAGCTTCCTCCTATAGGCATTATATGATTCTTCATTGTGTCTTTTAAAAGATTATATCAGAGGCAGGAACTCTATACTTGCTCATCATTTCCCTTCCATATTTAGGTCATCCTGTAGATGTCAGGTGATATTTTACATGATCAGGTTAAACTATTAGATACCACTTTCCACCCTAAATATTTTCCGTCCTTTAACTTTGTGTACACTATCAAATTTTATGTGACAAAAAAATGTGATGTACCCATATATGGGTACGATGACGTCATATCACATATTATCAAATTGTATCAAAAAAAGTTAAACGTGTTCAACTCTATGTTCCATCACATTTTATGTGATGATTTTTTTTAATGAAATTTGATAGTGTAGACAAAGCTTTAAACCCGGTTCAACCTATCAAATTATATTTGACAAAACATTTGACAAACCTAAATATGGTCAAGATGACATCACATCATGACCATATATGGGCATACACCAGTTTTTTTTCAAAGAACATTTTATAGTATAGACAGAGCATTTATCCATGTCCAGACTAACAAATTTCATGTGACCAAAACATGTGATACGCCTAAATATGGTCATCATGACATCATATCATGACCATATATAGGCACATCATGAATATATATGGGCATATAACAGTTTTGTTTTGTCAAATAAACTTCAATAGTTGGACAGCGTTCTATTTACTGATTTTTGTCTATCACGGTACTTTTACAATCAGCGAGGCTCCAAAAAAAATAAACTTGTGGTTGGCTATAAAATTGCATTGAAATAAATGAAATCTATTTAGGAGAAGATTATAATTTAGCTAAAGAATGATGATTGAAATTTTATGTCTAACTCACAACTGCAAATCAAAATCAATTATAGAGGGCACCCTCACTGACTGCATGGTTTTATGCCCATTGGAATATCAACAGCATATATCAAGAATTACGACATTTATCCGACAAGCTTTTTATTGATACTGTTTGTAGATTTTGTTCAAAAATATCTAAGACATAATTGGTTAACACATTACTCTGATCACTACTTTGAAATATTTTTGAATAAAATTAATAAATTTACCAAAACCAACATAATGCCTAGTAAAATTAAAAGCAGTTTTAGACACAATGTTTACGCTGAACGTCCAAGAATTGTATGACCATTTTAAGATTTCTCTCGTATTACTTACAGCTGTTCACTATTTATCTGTTTGTTTACTTACCATATTTCTGCTAACGCTACGTTAGAGAGTAGTGATTTCTGTAGAATTGCCCTTGCTTCAACACCAGTCAGATACCCCTTCCTCTGTCTGTCGTTCTGATTAAACATCTGCTTGTACTTAAGTTTCATTGGATGGGGGATTGCCCATTCAGCACTAAGAGACCCACTTCTAGACCTTTGATGAAAAAAACATACAAACTGATAAACACACAAGAAGGGGAAAAATACACCTAATGCAAACAATACAATTTTTTCTTCAACTATTTAAATTTATAATTTTTGTAATTATACATGTTTTTCTTGTTCAGACATTTTTTGTTTTTGTTTGTTACTATTACCCAAGTAGAAACATATGTGGTAAAGGGTAGCCAAATTAGTCACTCATCGCAAAAATAGATTTTTAGTTATTAATATAGGGTTATACAATATAATGAGAGCAATAAAATGTTAAAATAATCATTTAAATCTGACATTTCCTTATGAAGTTACAAGCGATTAAACATACAGCTGTTTAAAGAACAATATTTGAGAAATCAAAAATGATTTTAGGAATTTCTCAGGCAGGAACCACCAAATCGTTACAAATTATAGTTTTAACATTGAAAAAAGGAAAAATAACAGCATAGCATGATGTAAATATATATAAAGGTATAGTTTAATGCAATAAAATAAATTTTAAAAATGTTGACATTCCAGCATATTTTGGTCATCATCTCTGAAACATGATTTGGACCGAGTGACTGGTTTGGCTGGTCTTTGCCACATATCATGTAGGTTATGTATCTATGTAGGAGACAAATAAAATGAATCTGAATCGTTTAAAGGATTGAATAAGTTATAATAAGATGAGAATATTTCAGCTGATTTACTAGTAACTTGATAGTTATGCAGAAAGTTACAAATCACTTGCTGTTCTATGATGAAAAAAAAACAACATAACACAATAGTTTTACCTAGAATCTGGAGAGCCTACGACTGGTGGAACCCCTCCAGCTTGCATCCCCATCGGTGAGCCCATTATGGGTACGCTCTTGGTAGCGGTAGGTACTGGTTGCATCATTGAGCCGGACATATGCATACCACTAGAGGGCAGTGCTCCAAATGAACTAGACATGTTCATTGGTTGCATACCCGCCATTGGCTGCATTCCACCCATTCCGTGCATTGGACTCATATCTGTGGAGAAACAAAAAAAAAAATTAGGATGTTTTTTAAAATGAGTAAAGAAAAAAAAAATTAAATTCTGAATGATTTCCCAGCCTAGGTGAAAGATCCTATCATTGCAATAAATATAATATAGCTGCTAGAACACATATTTATAATACACAATATTTTTATGACAATTATCAAGGGTACACGCCAAACCTAATCTTAATGTTTAAAAGCAAATTTGGTAAATTATACACATTGTGAACAATAACAGTGAAAATATTACTAATATGATCGATAATATAGGTTTGATATTAAAAATGATTATTTATATGGCACATAACCATGCCAAATGCAAATAAAGTATAAATGTACAGAATTCTAATACAGTAGTACACCATAAGGGGCACACCTTCAGGACCAATAAAGTGTCCCCCCAATAGGGGTTTCCTCAGAATAGGGATTGGCCATAGTGTTAAGATATATACTTTCCCCCATTTTGTAGCAGAAAAGGTGTCCCCTCAATAGAGGTATCCTCTTAATAGGGTGTCCCAAAGGAGGGGGTTCTACTGTATATGCTGAACAAATAGATGAAACATCTCTTCGTCAAAAATTTGTATCTGGTATTTCCACCGAAAGCAAAAGAAGCAAATGGTGGATTTGAGCCAGAGACCCAAAAAAATGTCTGGATGAGTGCCCAAAGAGTGACTAAAAAGGGACTAAATGTTGATGGACTGACTGACAGGTTACTTACTGAACGACCCCATTGACATCGGCGGCTGAAGCTTCAATGAAGGTGGAAGAGTATTGGGAAGCTCAATACCTTGTAATTTCTTCTTAATGAGGAACATAGCAATTGAAAACTCAAGTTTGTCCATCTTGCCATCTTGGTTAAAATCAGCTAATGTCCTATAGTAAGATAATGAAAAAATAGAATGTTATTGGAGTTATAAAAATTATAATACCATATTTTCTCCTATATTGTTGAGAAGGATTTTTGAGCAGGCGTTTATTCGAGGGATATGTTTATTTTTTTGGGCGTAAATTGAATACTGTACGCATATACTCAAATAAATGCACCTTAATTCCACTGCAAATTCAAAATTACCATCAAAATGTGTTATTGTATCATTGTAAAAGATTTATTGAACAAACCAGGTTAGAAAAAATTCTGCTAAGAAGATTAATAGAATGTGTTACTTCCATTAGTTTTACTTTACAGTCATTTGGAGTGGGAAGGAGAAGAGGCATTTATTTGAGAAAAAATAAATTCCCCAGGGTGTCTATTTGAGGGGGAAAATTATTCAAAGCAGAGCGTTTATTTAAATAAATATGGTGATATCTATGCAAACTCTATACTAAGCATTTTGGCTATCCAACATTCTTCACAATCATTCTCTGAAATGTGATATAGCAATGCATGTACCATGTTGAATCTGGAAGGAAACCACAGATTGTTAAAGCTATCAAAAATCAATCAAATGGTATTAAACGGATACAGTAGCAACTACCAGGAACACTGTACCAAGCCATACTGATAATAGCCCTACTTGGTACACACTTGTACTCTGGATTGCAATTGTTAAATCAATTACTCAATAGAAACACTTATTTATAGTAATGTATTATATAATTTATCTTATTTTCCCTTCACAAAAGGTCCTGAACTGATAATAGTGAACTTATTCACTTTGGAATTAGCAATCCCATTCACAAGCCAATCATATTTCAAGAGGCCCAAACTAGGTTCCATAGACACTTTGGGAGTGGAGTTGACTCTTGCCTTGAGAAAAATTCTTGTAACTTGACGAAATTCAACATGCTGTAGGACCCTGGGAATTTTTTTTTTCCATTAATAATTTGAATGCATTTTTTTTTTTCAGTACTCTCAAAAGCGTTCGAAGTGTGTGCGAGCTCTCATGCATTTGAGACCAACAGTTTAGAAAGATAGTACACAGTGGTGGGATGGTTGTTAATGATGGTATAGGGTGATGGTATGGGTAGTAACTTGTGTTCTATTATTAGCTGTTTAGTGGCTACCGCTCTTTAGCAACAACTGCAACAACATGAAGCTTCCTGGTTGTGCAACCTTGAGAATATCACTCACTTCCTCAAATGCATAAAACTTACCAATAAAAACATCATTCAGTTGGCTAATAGATGCAATAAGCCAGTTAAAAATATAAATTCAATATGCACCCAGTATACTGTATCCAACACAATTGCATCATAAATAGCCGAAAATAACTTACCATATATGACCTAATACGGATTGCGGTAACCTAGACTGCAGAAAGAACTCCCTCGCTTGGTCACCTACAAGAAAAATATCATGTGATAAGTTTATCGTTCTCCGAAACATTTTTTGCTTTTTGAATATATTTAACTATTGTTTGTTTAATGCGAACCACTTTAGAAACAAGGGTTAACAATATAAAAAATTTTATGTATGCATTATGATAATACAACCTACTGTAGCTCGCTTTGAGCATTATTTGCTAGAAAACTGTTTACTGATGTTCTTTTTTATTTTGTATCATTCAGTAGCCTTTACTCCTACAGAATACTTTAAGCATTGCTTAGAGTTACTGGTTTAGCGCCACAGTGTTTCAATGCAATCACGTGCTACATCTGTTCGCGACATATAGTAGGCTACCTGAATCAACTAACCAATAGTCTTAGGCATAGAGACTTCGATGTCAAGTCCTTAACAAATTTATCTACATTACATTACAAAATAATGAATGAATTACTGATTGAACAAATGAAAAAGTTAATATATTACTCATAGGTCTTTAGGCTGAAATCCTTAGGGAGATTTTTCGATACACAAATTTCCAAGTTTTACAAAATTTTGTGAAGATCCCCATGTGACTCATTTCAGATGATTTGAATGTAATTATGTAAAGATAAGGCTCTTATACCGCCAATCTACTTTGCCGATTCTACTATCTGAATTCCGATCTAGTTTAGAATACATAAAATAGATAGTAAAATAAATAATTCTTACCTGTGATGTAGCCATTTAGTGGTTTCAGTTCAAAAAATTTAGCGTCATGTTTTGCACGGTCTTCCGGTAAGATCCGCCAATCTAAAATGAATAACAAGATAATAAAATTAAAATTTCACGATTACCTACACTGTCCAGTCAAACTCCAGTCTGATTGTGTACAAGATAACATTTAGAATTTGTAGCAAATTTTATTTTTCTTTTCTATTTTTTAAATAAAATTATATCGGATTAAGAATGTAAATGTAAACATCAAATAATAATGTACATTTACAGACATGAGTCTAAAAATCATGGTTTCTTTTTGACCTTTTTAAGTAATTTTATAATATTTAATTTACATCTTTACATACATTGATTTTTTTGATATTTCATTATTTTTGTACATTATTATTTGTGAAATAGCATGAAATAAATGGTATGTGGTACTGCGAAACTAAAAATTGTATTTGAAGTAATTTGTTTAAAAACAAGTTCTCGAAAGCTTCGATGAGGGCAGTATAATAGAGGCAGTAGCGTATATTGGCCCTAACGAACGTCCATACAAACAAAATATATTAATCAATCAGCTAAGTGGTTCTAGTGGCCCTAACGGCCACCCATGCAAAAAGATTATTAATTAATCAATCAGCAGGGTACTCATATAGTATAGCTCCTCATCGGAGCTAAAATTAGATTACTCTCATTGCATGGTTTCATTCAGTGTTTTATTTTATAATATTTTCCTAATATTAATACTACATTAGACAGCATTTAATAAAATGCTTGGGCAGGCAGCAGGTAATTGCATGCATATTTTGCTGATAACTGCACTGAGAAATATATAGTATGTATTAAACCATATGTTTAAATATTTGATCATACAACATGGATTTCATATATTTATATCATACTATTGAGTATTTTAATTGCGTGGATGATTCCTCAAAAACTGGCTCAAATTTGCGCAAAAAAGTTGATTGGCCGAGCAGTTAAGTCAGGGGCACCGTAACCTTCAGCTATAATATCGGCGCTGGTTCGAACGGCTTATGCGCCAATGGTTCCGGTGGTGGAACAAGTCTTCTCGGACAAGGACTTTAAACCATAGGCCCCAGTGTACGCATTTGTACTGTGTGCACTTTCAAGAACCCAGTACATCCTTCGAGAAGAGTAGGGGGTTACCCCGGTATACTGGTCCAAACAGCCCCCCTATTGTTTAATGGATATGCCAGATAGTGATTAAGTTCACTGATTGGCATATTCTTGGCTCTTGTGCCTAAAGAAATGAAATGAAATGAAATGAATATAACATGTACAGTAATGGAGGGTTTACGAAAATAGCTTCCAAAGATTCCAAAATCATTAAGATTTATATTTAAAAAATAATATTCCTACTTTTCAGTTAGACTTTTAAAATGATTGACATTATTGCAGAAATTTTCATCAATCTTCTTTCATATGTAAAAACATGAAAATGTTCAAAATACTGATTTTCATGTTTTTTGGATGCTTGTGGAAAATTAAAAATTGTGACAAACAGCGAGTTTTGCCAGAGCCAGTCACAATATCATAACTGGCCATTATACGATGATATTGTAATATGATATATATACAACATCGCTAGACATCTGAGCTACAATAATCAAAATAAAATATGATATCGCTATTGATAATATTGCATTCAACAGTACCTGCTACAACCAGTGAAGAATATATCACACATGGATAAAGTTACATAAACAGAGCCCTATCATGTACTGCATTTTCTACTGGCACATCACGAGTAGTTTACAGACCTTACATACATTAATGATAGAAATTATCTGCCTGGGTGATACAAATCCATCATTAATCTGTCCATTGCAGGCGTGAGTTAAGCCCATTCATGTCCTAAGGCAGACACATGAACACTGTCACGATCTAACATATTCTTTTTTTTCAACTATCACTTACAGACCTACAGTACCTACAATAATGATAGCGATTATCTGCCTGGGTGATACTAATCCGTCATTAATCCGTACAGTAAGTTGTAGGCGTGGGCTAAGCCCATTCATGTTCTACTGTAAAGCAGAAACATGAACCCTGTCAACATGCTAGACATTCTCATGTTCTGCATTTTTCTACTGTCACATCACCAGTAATGTACAGACCTTACCTATAGTAATCATAGGGATTATCTGGATGGGTGATACTAATCTGTCATTAATCCGTCAGTTGCAGGCATGAGTTTTAAAGCCCATTCATGTTTTAAGGCAGAAAAATGAACCCTGTCATGATCTATCATGTTCTTTTTTTCAAATCACAGTGTACAGACCTTTCAAGGTAGGTACTGTAAACAATACCTATAATGATATCGATTATCTGCCTGGGTGATACTAATCGTCCTTAATCTGTAGGTTGAAAGCGTGGGCTACGCCCATTCATGTTCAAAGGCAGAAACATGAACCCTGTCATTAAGCCAAACTATCTCATGTTCTGCATTTTTCTGGTGGCACACCACCAGCAATGTACAAACCTTACCTATTATACAGTAGTAATCATAGGGATTATCTGCCTGGGTGATATTAATCTCAAATCCGTCCAATGGAGGCGCAAGTTAAAGCCCATTTATGTTCTAAGACAGAAACATGAACCCATGAGTACAAAGTTCTTTTGAATAATCAATCAAAGAACAAGTTCTACAAAGTCTTGGTTCTACTAAACCGAACTCTGGATGATGAGCGGCTCAAACCGGCGCTGATGTTTCGTTAAGGCTGCAGTTAGGGGCATCCGTGCCTTCCGACTCGGCTACTCGACTAACCCTGAGGTCTTCAGAATTAAAATATTAATTTGCCAATCCTACCAAAGTTTAGTTTTCTTTGGAATTTTTTATTGAGGTTAATGATTTTATTTAACCATTATGTCATTTTTAGAATATTCTTTTAATAGACTTTAAAGAAAATACAATTATTATAAAATTAGATTGTTTCCAAAGGTAAAAGAAGTCTCTAATTAGAGTGTTGCATATTAATCTCAGTCGACACACACAGGCGATGAATAGCTAATACATACAGTTGAAGCACTACTGTAAATTAAAAGAGGAAGGGAAAGACGAGCCTTGATAAATCTAAAAAAGTTGCTACGGTATCACTCACCTTCGGGCTGACTGAACTGAAATCCCCAGTTGGAAACAGGAGCATGCCAACTTTCACTATGCATGCTATGTAAAAAGCTAGAAACTGTATGTTACCAAAAACTTTAAAAAAACAGTTTTGGCATTTTTCTTAATAAAATATGTCTAAATATCAATCTACTTATACAGTAGTCAAGTTGGATGAACATCTATGGGAAAAAAATCTGGCCTATGAATATATTGTGAACCAGAGCAGGAAATATTAATAAAATATTCAAGACTCTAATCACGATGAATCAAGCCGGTTGAGTGAATTTGTCAGATGATTTACATGTACAGTAGTAGACTGTAGTAGTAGTAGATTGTAGTACTTAGTACTGTAGGTACATGAACGGAAACCAGATAAGAGGTTTTTAATAAAACTCTGGTAATAAAAAGAGGATTGAGGAAATGGTTTTACAGGAATTAAAAAAGTACTATACCATAATGTGAATGTGTTGCTCTTGTTACAAAAAAAACAAAAACACTTAAACACATTCAAAGGTCATTGTAAAAGGTCAAAAGATTATTGTTTTCAACAATATGAAGAAATATTATCTGAACAAGTTTTGTTTGTTGCATTCATGTTTTGTATTACTGCAAAGTAAATTGAGTAATGGCCAAAAACACACTAAGTGTTGGCCAAGCCTGACTGACCCAAAATCTCAAATAACAAGTGTTGGATTTTTTTCCCTGCTTTTGGCAAAATTTATAATATCAAAAAAATGGCCCAAGCATGATTTATAGCCATATTTTTAAGCTTTCATTATTAAAGTCAAGCTCCGGAGGAAAAACAAATTTTGTTATATTGTAGAACTGATTTTTCTAAGAGGAAAAAAAAAGTTGTTTGACGACAAACTGGGGAACGGTTAATGAAGTGGTTACGCCCCTTTTCCCCAGTTTTTAAACATTCAGAAATCTGTATCTTATTAACCATTTCCCAGTTTGTCATCAAAAATCAGTTCTACAAAATATCAAAAAAATGTTTTTCCTCTGGAGCATGACTTTTGTCAATTTGGAGCTTTATAAGTTTTATAATCTAAAAATTGCCCTGTTCTTTCATCATTTTTTCTAATCAATGCACAAGGTACAGTACTGTAGGCCTATATTATTGGTAGTATGAACTGAAAAAAAGTCCTAAGGAAACATGTGAAGAGTTTCCCTCTAATTAAGAATCAGTATGATGATGTGTTGTTTACCAATCAGCCAACTTGGTTGGATGATCACAAAATGAAATTGGTTGGTGCTATATTACATGTAAAGGTCTCGGGCATTCTCCCCAGGGAGTAGAAAAGAGACAAAGTGAATAAAACTGATCCTGTATCAAATGACAAGAATACCATAGTACACTCCATAACCTATGAAAGTGCAATTTCATTTGTTATCTTAAGAAAGTAATCATACAAAAATATTAAGTAAATTCATAAGGTTTCAAGGAGAAAGTTAAATGCATTTTTTGAAAATATTCAAGGTACAAGCAAAACTTTTACATAGGTAGCCAACAAGTGTTATTGATTACAGAATCTTTACAATAACAGTATATGATCTACTGTAGGTCTAGAACAAAAGTTAAATAAAAATCATCATCAACAGAGTCGGAAATCTGTGAGATATTAACTGTAATCCAATTTTTGTTTAGAGAGACATAGGCCTACTGTAGACTCCAAGAGAATTGCAAGCCCTGATTAGAGGTATGATAAGCAAATACAGTCTCTCTCTCTCTAATTAGAGACTCATTCAATATAAAAGCCACCTCCAATTAAGACCACTTTTCTGTAGAGTGATATTGATAAAACTATCTTTAATATTCTTAAAGACCAAAGCTGCTGAAGTCCATGACAACTCCGGTCCCAATAAAGTTGTCTTTATAAAAGTGAAAGGAGACCTACATGTATACAGACACAGAAATATTACATTTATTATGAGTAGACATTATGCTTTATCACTTTTCTCTATTCTTCACTTTTGTATACTGTCACAGCAATACAGCATATACACGACAGTATACCGGTAATTTTATTCCTCTTTATTGTTGCTATGATCATCACTGTATTCTTACACAATGAGAAAGCACTGCAATGTCAGATAAACCTACAATTAGTATTTTTCTATACATGCTCAGTCTTTCAGTATCTATGCAAAATTGATTGCAATATTAATGTAATTTATGAATATTAATATTATGTCCTACTATACATTAAAACTGGTCTCATAACAGTAGACACAGTACTGTAGTATTGTAGTAATAATTAGGTAATATACGGTACTCAAACGACTATTGAAAATTATTGCTACCCTGTAGAGCGATGCAATACTAAATGGAAGTATAGAAATCACTACCTTGCCGAATTAAGGCTAGTCATGCTAGACCGCATTTACTCCGTTTTTTACTCACTGTTGCTCACAGCTTTTCAACATTTGCCACGAGGTTAACCTTTAACACAGTTTACTGTGTTCTGATTGGCGCGCACTCTGATGTCTAATGCTGGCTAAGTTTTATTTTCCATTGTGTTTTCCATGTGACATTCGGTAATATTACAACCAACGGACGTTAATTCTCCTTTATATTTATTATTTATCTTACTAAATCAAGACAATATCATTTGATGAACAATCTTTTCACATGTGTGTATTGCCATTGAGGACATCCTTTTTTGACATTTTAAATGAGGTAAAATAATTGTAAATGAAAAATAAGCTAGGCCTAGGCTAATTAATTAAAAAAAATAATACAGCAGCAGTACAAACAAGTTCCTGTCGTGGACAGCGAGTGGAAGAGGAGACTCCTATGAAGTCAAGTGTACGTTTTTCTTATTGAAAAACAGTTCCATACTTACGGTCTAAACTCGTGTATGCCATTTACAAATTATCAAACAATACATTGTTTATTCCAGTGAGCTGCAGCAGTCTTTCTGCACATACAAATAAACAACATGCTTTTGCTTCGTAGGTTCGCTTCGCGTAGCCTTGCTTAGATTGTTTATATCAGGCTTCGAAGCCTGCGCGCAGGTTAGATTGTTTATATCAGGCTACGATGTATCTACGAAGCCTGTGCGCAGGTAAAAGTGCAATATTTCACGACTGTACTGTATTATATTTTTTGCCAAATTCTCTGTTAGTTTTTTTTGAGAAGGATATATCATGTTTATTTTTGTTCATGTAAAGCTTATTCTAGAGTAATCTGTATTGAAATGCACTATATAAAAATTACATACTTTTATTATCTATTATTATTACCTCAAATTAAGGACTATTTTTCTGAGGCTCACAATGGATGCCTATCTTTTTTTGAATTATTGTACTTTGGAACACAAAACGGTGAAAATGTTGAGTTCAGAAATTTTTGTAACTCAGTTGAAATTGAAAATTACTAATCATTAAATACTGTTCACAAAAATATGCCACTAAGTACTTTAATACCTGTTTCGTTTAATACCTAAATATATAAGTTCATAAAATGTAGAAATAATGTCATGGTTTTGTCTGCATCAATCAACAACATGCATTTAACGGCATAATTATGCCGTATTACATGCACCAGTTGTTTATGTTTTGATATACGTTATGACTAGGCCAGGAGCAAAAGCTGTCAATCATATTAAAACCGGAAATGAAAGTAGTCAATTAGTATTAATAATGAATCTGTATTAGTCAATCAAAACATTTTACACATTTTACATAGCAGACAGACAGATGCATTCTCAGTACCACTGCTAAAACTGACCAATCACTTATTTTTTGTATACACAAAGTAGGAAGAAGTCATTTCTGGGAGATCTGTTTTTTTTTTTTACAAGCTTTCTATAGCACCTAATTTCGTTTTGATACTTTTATGGTGATACCAATCAATACTGACTCCTGTGTGACAAATAATAATAAAGGGGTAATACAGTAGTAAACACATGCAGATTTCATAAATTTGAGGGAGATGGGTTATTTTCAAGGCGATTCTTGTCCAGTTGCTGAAGTGTGGGCGGGGCGGCAATTTCGATTTCCGGGAGGCTCCCTCATCTTGGAAGGCTCCTTCATCCCGGAGACCCCTGATTTATATTTTGCTTTACATCAATTGTTTGATAATGTATTCATGATTTATAATCAGTATCCGTTTGGTCACTTTAAGCCAAATTAGGGATCATATCACTCCTGTGTTAAGGCACCTTCATTGGCTTCCTGTAACACAGAGAATTAGATTTTATCATTTGTTTTCAAAGCACTTCATAATTCCTCGCCAATGTTTATTTCACAACTCATTCATCCTTACATTCCTTGAGGTCTCTGAGATCTCGTTCAGAATCTCTACTTGCTCATTCCACTCGCCCGTCGACAAAGCATTATGGTAGTCGTTCTTTTTCTTGGGCTTCTGTCTTTCTTTGGAATGCTCTGCCTATTACAATCCGACAGGCAACTTCCATTGATGATTTTAAGGCAGCTTTTTAGCGTGTATTTTTCTTAATTTTTTTTCCCGAATTTTATTTTTACTGTTAAGCGCATTGAGGCATTAGCATAATGCGCTATATAAGCCAAAATTATTATTATTATTATTATTATTATTATTAATTATAATTAATTATAGTTAACTAAATATAATATAATTAATTAATGTTAATGTTAATTGTTTGATAATGTATTCATGATTTATAATCAGTATATTGACAATTAATTATAATAAATTATAGTTAATTAATTATAATATAATAATATAATTAATTTTAAAATTAATTATTATAATAGTATATTGACAATTGAAATACAAACAAAAACCATTATACTCTGGCTTTTTTAAACAGAAAATAAAATAAATAATATTATTAAACAATCATTTTATCAAACATATACTGTAATCACTAAAAACATACAAAACCATATTTAACCACCTAAAAATGTAATACAAGATAAATTTTTTTACCCTGGTAAGGGTCGTTCACAATTATCAACATTTCACAAGGGTACAAATAGTACTCTTTTTCAGTACCCACTCCATCCCCCCTGAAAGTGTATAAAAAAATGTTCATATTGCAAAACACATTCTCCAATTCAACTACAGTAACTAAAGCAATGTACTTGGTTGCTTTAAAATTAACAATCAGTTACATTATAATTTCACCATTATTATTTTACATATTGCATGTTATTTTAAATCAACATTTTTATGCAAATGTAAGAGTGTACATATTTGTCTGCCCCCTCCCCCTAGCGTACTGTTTGTACACTTGTGAAAATATTGATAATGTTGAATGACCACTAAGCAAAAATTAATAAGTTGATCTTATTCTTACCAGTTCCAGCAGCTTGCATTGTGTTTATAGTATTCAACAGCTGTTTATAAATTCCAATAAAAAACAGAAAAGCACAGTTGTGCTGGTGGCTCCTCAATCAAGATTAATACTCTGTCACCCTACTTCATTTCTATAAAAGAAAAATGAAAACAAATTAAATTTTAACCATAGTAGTGTTTTGAGGCACTGACACTAAATTATACAGTAGCCAACAATATTAATATAGCAAGTTCTAACGACTAAAAAATCATTTTCGATTTTGATGCAATGACAATAAAATATGAAAGTTATCTATTAAAATAAAAAGAGACTATTAGTATTAGACAGACAAAATGAAAAAAGTACATAGATTTAATAAATAAAATAATTGGGAAATTTTTTACTAAGTTATCAACACCAACTGTTTAGGTTAAGTTTAAGTCTCATACTTAAAAGTTATGGTGACTAATAATGAAGTTGCCAGGAGGGACAGAAACATATGGTTTAATATATTTCAAATATTTTAGTTTAATAATTAAACTCATTATACAGGACAAAATCATCTAGCAAAGGAACTAAGTCGTAGCTTTCATTAATGTTGAGCCGTTTCTGTCGTTGGGGATAATTCAGTGTTTCCCCTGAATAGGGTTTGGCCAAAGTATTCAAAATACTTTATTTTGTGATCAAGAATGTGTCAGCTTCTAGGGGTGTCCTGAAGGAGGGGTTCTACTATTTCACATTTTGGCAGCTATAGTGGTTTTAGTTTAGGCTTGCATTTAAGACCCCATGTTATATTTATATTTTTCTATTTATATATAATTAAATTAAGAAATTAATTTTGTACTTTCATCATCATTGTTGTATGTGATGCTATAAATAGAAACAAGAAAAATACTTTCAATATTGAAATTGAAAATTGGCCAAGAAATACATAAGTACACTGAAAGTATTACACATTCTAAAACAGCAAATTAACCAAATAAATATGCTATTTATTGTACTTATAAAGCTAAATATTTCATAAACAATAATAAAATAGACAAACTAAAATCGCCTAGTATTAACAGCCCCATATTGTAAAGTGTTTTAATTGTGCAGAGGATATCTAAAAAAATCAGCTCAAATTTGTGCAGAAAATCTCTAAAAAAATAGGTGTGTGAAATCGTAATTGCTGCATAATTGCACTGGTTACATATTAAGATTTGTTTAAAGCATAATTTTAGGGAAAATCTCTGTGGAAAATTGGCCTTATTTTCCAAAATGCACAGACTTATTTTTAGGCCAAACTTTTGCTGTGTAAGGATATATTCCCTTCACAGACAGGCCATAATATTAAAGTCTAGTAACAGCTTGGTACTATGATGGTAGTGCACTGTATAAACTTAATTAAAATGTTGACGTTTGCAGTCTAAAATCAACTTTCTCTCTGCATGGCTAGATAATGCGCCCCCACCCCACCCATTGGTTGTACTTCATGAATTTTCTTTCTTTTTTTTCTTTTTTTTTTTTTGTTTGTTCATCAGAAATCCAAAACGAATACAAATACAATAACTAACGCCGATGATGTGTTATTGATATAGCTGTTTGTTGAATAATTTCTAGGTTATGCATAACTCAAAAAGCCAATCATACTAACGTTTGCTAGCCTAGGCTCTTCAATAGACGGTTCTGATTATCTCAGACCCTGGACGACCTGTGTCCCTTCCGTCTGCTGCTGACGCAGGCGAAAGTGTAGGAGGAGGTAGGCCTAGGCTAGCAGCATTAAATCAACGTATTGAATCAACACACTAATTACTAAACAATAAAAACTAGCAAATATATACAAGCCTCTTTAAATACTTAAAATGTTGTGTACTACTAACGATTTAGGTGATGCAAATTCTACACGATAGCCGAAATCAGGACCAAAGTAGACGCCCTTTCGGGTTGAACTTCGCCATGCCCACAGTTCCCTCTCACACTTGTTGTGCCTCTTCGATAGAAATAGATAGGTGTCAGTGATTGGTTGTTTATGTGAGATATGATGTCAAAATAATGATCAACAACACATTATGTCATAACATATTTAAACTAGCATGATAGCAAGGGGTCTTTTATAATATCTTTTCTTTCAATTAAATACAATATATATTATTAGTGTACCAAAATACTGATTTTAATTAAATTGTAACTGTAATTACTACTAAATATTTGACCAATCGTATTCCCATTACTTTAGCGTTCGTCAGAAAAGGTCATGTCGATATTTCTTATGCATGAGCAGTCAGATAATCAAAATAACACACAACACATTTTGTGACCGCCCCTTTCTTTCATGAATTATTGTCAAGATGAGATCTCTGTATTTAAGGAAGGATACTGAAGGCTCGGACTCTGAAATAGCAATATTAAAAGAAAATGTAGGCATGTGTGTTTCACTCAAGTCGCTAGTTGTCCCTAGGCTAGGCATCATGCCGTACTTTACTTTCCTTGCTAGGCTAGCGTAGCATACGGGCGGCACAGCCACGGGAGGAAAGAAAGAACAGCACGCCAGGCGAGCCGTCGCCTGTGGGCCTAGGCCTAACTACCGGGCCTAGCTAGGCGGCCAGGCCACAGCTATATACCAGTAGACTGCTGAATTTAGTCTTTGTTGCAGCCTCTTAAATATGTTTTCGTACAATTAACATGGGTCAAGATTTTATAAATAAATAATGTTAATTCTAAAGACTAAAAATTGGCTTGAACCTTGCTTAGCCTGGTCCTATGCTTACATCGAGATGTAGTGAAATTAATTAAGCGAGAGTTATTTTTAAGGTTTTTTTATTGTTTTTTTTTTTTGTATATCTTGCTAAATGAGGCCTCAGATGTTACACATAAGTATTGATGCGATGCGGCCACAATATATTTAATTTTTAAACCATGGAATATTCGCACCTAGCTAGGGCTGAAACATAGCGTGAGCCACTTCACAACCTTTCAACAGTGCAGGCTGGGGTAACTAAGCATGGCCAGCGTGTGTTTCGAACCCTCGACAACAAGGTTCAGAACCCGAATGGAAGTCCCTGCACCAAACAGCCTTCCCCGAGGGTAAAGCCAAGTCGACCAATTAGCGTGTTGGAATTTTGATTACTTCCATGTTAATAACCAATATACCTATACAATATTACCATGTAATTAATTAAACAATTATAATCTTTTTAATACAAGAATTTTTCAAAATTGAGAGTTTTTCAGAACGATTGACCTTTTCACTTAGACCCGCCCCTTAGATAATATTGCTCTGTCCCACAAAACAACAGCGTAAATGTAAGTTTCTGATTAGTCAAATATTACATTTGACTGACGCTCCGGAAAGGTCATTGTTCATTGCGTGAACCAAAAGACAATCGTACGATACAAATATTATTTTTTTTCCACTTTTCTATCAAAAGGCAGACTTTAGATTATCTGATACAGCTGATGAAAACTGTGTATTGGTGAGGGTGAAAGCATGTGCGCTGTCGACCACTGATGTTCAGGTTCGTATTTTTGTTTTCTATTGTGGCAATGAATGGACCATAACCTTTAATTTTTTTTTTAATTACAGGAAATTTTAATTTCAATTAAAAAAAAAATTGAAGTGAATGAGCCAGTAGTTAAAACTTTATATGTGATGATTATGTTTTTTTCTGTATTATCTTTTATGATTGTACCATATTTGTTTCAATGATGGGGATAGGTGGTAGATCCCAGTAGTAGTAAGTAACACATTTACTGGGATACCATTGTCTTGGATCTGATTTACCATTTGTTGCAAAGACAAGCCAAACCAGTCACTTCTAGTAAAAACTGAGTTTTAGCTAATACAGGATTAAATAGTAAAATGACAGTTATAAAATGATAAAAGAATCATTTAAATTCAACATTTAATTTTGAAGCTACAAGAGTTTAAACATACTGCTGTTTAAAGAAAATTATTTGAGAAATGAGCCTCCAAAGTTTACGGTTTCTCTCAGGCAGAGACCATCACCAAATTGTTAAAAAATGTTGTATTAACATTGAAGATGGTGAAAATAACAACATAGTAGTATGTATAGATACAGTTTAGTTTAGTGAAATATAATAGATTTTGAACATATAATTTTGACATTCCAACATTTTTTTGCCATTATCTCCGAAACACAATTTGTGACTGGTTTGGCTTGACTTCTCCACGTTTTGTTTGTACATTTATATGTGAATAAGTTTTCAGATCTTACCGAATCAATTCAAATCAAATCAACGATATTACTATTAAAGCAGGGGCACAGAACTCCCCATTGGGATCCCTGGATCCCTATAGTTATTGAAGCCAGTCATTTCAGTGATGAACACCTCTTTGAAAAAGCAGTTTACAGACTGACGACATTTCTGGGCTATTCTTAAAATTGTTCCAACCAAGGTAGGACCTCTCTCGAGACCTTGGATCCCTCGTCGGGGAATCTGTGGTGCCATTATGGCAGTTTGACAATGCTTCTCTATTTTTTTTTTTTTTTTTAGATCATAGAACAACTTAATTTACCCTCATCGGAGATGCCAATCGGGCGTGCCATTTCTGGTGTTGTAGAAGACGTTGGAAACTGTGTGAACTCGTTCAAATCTGGAGATGAAGTTGTCGCGCTTCTTCCGCTCGATTCTCAGTACTCCGGCTGTGCGGATTTATGTGTTGTCAACGAATATGATTTACGTAAGAATTACATCAATTTAGGTGTAATAACAATATTTATACAAAAAAAAATTAATTTGATAATAATTAGCACTTACTGCACTGCCTAGGATGAGATAAATTACATTTCAATATTTTAATATTTTGTATATTCTAGTAATTTAATAATCTTCAATTAAAAATATTTCTTTTTAATTATGAGATGTAAAAAATAACAATGTTTCTATAGCCCTTGAAATTGGTTAGAATTCTTTTATTTTATTCCTTACACATCCAGTTAGTAAACCATTACCTGGGGTTTTATATTTACAGTTACGAAACCGAAGCGATTGGAATTTAATGAGGCTGTGGCGTGCATGTATGAGGGCGTCAGAGCTTATACTGCATTACAAATCCAAGCCAGGATGTGTGCCGGAGAAACCATACTTGTTATGGATGGTGCAACGGTAAATAATAGTGATGATGCTGGCGATGACAATGACTACAACATAGTGATGAGAAGGCGATAGTGGTGATGATAGGGATAATGGCGATAGTGATGTTGGCAGTAGTAATAATAGTAAAATAGAAATACAGTAATAGTAGTATAGTAGAATAATAATGAGAGACAAGATAATCTGAGATTACAAACACTTGTCCTGCATATGTACTAAAAAAATAATGGCCCAAGGTCAATCCACTTGACCCCAGTGGTGGCGCCAGCGGGGGCAGGGAAGTTAAGCTGCACCCCCCCATCAGTCTGGTCAAGCCCCTCATCGGCCAAAGCTCGTCGTGCAGTCGGACCGAAAAGAAAAAAGAAATTTTTCCATCCTCGCCATTTCAGGCCAT
This sequence comes from Anneissia japonica, assembly GCF_011630105.1. Classification (NCBI taxonomy): domain Eukaryota; kingdom Metazoa; phylum Echinodermata; class Crinoidea; order Comatulida; family Comatulidae; genus Anneissia; species Anneissia japonica. The sequence continues at coordinate 377,701 of NW_022724919.1, forward strand.
CTACTAGTCTAGAAGTCCCAATTTTTTAAAAACAAATCTCGTTTTGGGAGGAAGGGACACTTCCCCCTCCCATACCCCTTCCCGGCTCGGGCCTTCGGCTAGAGTTACACATATAAATACTTAGCCCTCCCAATCGGATATCTTAGTTCCCCATAAATTATATCCTAGAGTCGCCACTGCCTGACCCGCCAAACAAAGCCTAGCCTCAAGCAGTAAGGCCAACAATTTTTCGAGTTTGTATGTCATCCAGACCGCTTCCAGTCCAGCGGGCCGAGAATTTGAATTTCACACACCCCCTACTCTGGCCTGCAGTCGATCTGCTCGAGTTGGCTCATCCTAGCCAAGCGATCTGCTCTAATTGGCTCTGTTGCCGGAAAATATATAATAAACATTCTAAAATCTGCATCATACTTTCGATTAGCAACAAAATCGTAGAGGAGAGCGGTACGTGTAACATTGTCAATGTGTGAAAGTAAATCGATCCAATAGTTCTTAAGTTATGCACATAGAAACATAGGCACACACACACACACACACACACACAGATGTGCGCTGTTGCAGTACGTTTCACCTCTCCTTCAGGGAGGCAAGCGTAGTAATGATAATGTTATACTGTGCTTTAAACTAACATTATCATATATTTTAAATACAGTTTGCCCTCCACATTGAGACCACCTTTGGATCATGAAAATTTTAGGTGGTCTTGTGGTTGCCATTGTAGAGATTTAGCTTTTTGTGTTAAAAAAAAGCAAAGGTAATAGTTTATAGTTCAAAAATGTGGCCTCATTTTAGAGGGGTCTTGGAATTAACAGGCACTCATATTGAAGGGCCAACTGTACTTTATAAAGTACATTTTGTACACTAAGTGCATTTAGTTGTGCTGCTTTATGTATAGGTTAATCATTCAGAACGAATATATTTTCAGAAAAATGGGTCATGTTTAATCCAGCTGGCCCAGAATTGGGGTGCAAAGGTCATCACTACTGTCAACTCGCAGGAGGAGAAACTTCACTTGGAATCATTTAAACCTCCAATAAGTAAGCTTGATTGAGTTTACAATTAATAATATGACGAAATTCATAGTAATAATAGTGGAAGTGAAGTTGAATAGCTTGGTGGTTAAGATGCTTGCTTTCCATTTCCAGGGTCGTGGGTCAATTCCTCTCATACTTTGAACACCACTCCCTAAGCCTCCTAATGAGACTTGGTCTATGTAGAGCGTCTTGCTTGTATTTTTTGTCTTCTGAAGAAATTGCCACTTGGAAAAAATGATTAACTTCATTGTTTGGCATTACATTTTCCTTTGTTTGTACCCTTTAATACCGTTTCCATTTTACATTTTGATTTTGTACTGTGCATTTTATGTCTTAATATAGGACCCCATCGAAAATAAGCTTTCCTGATTCATTATTTGTAATTAATTTGCCTTGTAATTTATATTTTCTCTAGTATTTTGCGTATATTATGATATAAATAAAATAAATAAATTAAAGTCAAATCAAGTTTGTGCCTGACTTTAAAGAATAGTTGTAGTGCTATTTTGTGTAACTAGATCACAGTACTGCATTAAATTGTGAGGTCTCACCACGAAATGAGATGCATCGTTGGTGAAATCATATTGAGATATTCACCAAAACAGGCCAAAGTCAACATTTTTACAAAATTTTGATTTTAATGTTTTTGAATTACTTTGTACTTATATTTTATGATTGTATACTTTGTAAGTGAATTTTCTTGCCAAAACAGTGTTATATGCAAATATTCTGTAATTCTAGTCATATTATTTGTACAGGTTAGTTTATCTTTGAGGCTGATTTTCTCAAAACGTGGTTCTTATATACCTAAACTTTAAATGTTCACATCTCTGGATTTACTTATAGCAGGGAAGGCATTCAAAGACCAAATGAAATCTTGTAATGTGATCTACCCAAATATAATATAAACTCAAATTTTCTAACCATGAGACTCATTTTGTGGCGAGACCTCACAATTTATTATCATTCATTTATTAGCTACATAAACAGCCATGTACCATCTACATTCTCTGCTCCATTCCGCAGCTAATTCGCAGGCACAGCTATCATACACACACTTCTTTATCTTCCGCAGCTTCCATCATTGACGTCAGCAATGGTAAAACCAACACAATACGCAGTGTTTGCTTAGAAGAGACCGGGGGATTAGGAGTTGACATTATTATAGACAGTGGAGGTAAGAACACATTGCTCTCAGTCCATGTGAATAGCACCCCCCCAATGATCAAAAAGTAAGATTTACTGTACAGTATGCCTGAGCAAATATACAGCTCAAGTA
>NW_022724919.1:380194-383520 GCF_011630105.1 Anneissia japonica
CCACTCCCTAAGCCTCCTAATGAGACTTGGTCTATGTAGAGAGTCTTGCTTGTATTTTTTGTCTTCTGAAGAAATTGGCACTTGGAAAAAATGATTAACTTCGTTGTTTGGCATTACATTTTCCTTTGTACCCTTTTAATATCGTTTCCATTTTACATTTTGATTTTGTACAGTGCATTTTATGTCTTAATATAGGACCCCATCGAAAATAAGCTTTCCTGATTCATTATTTGTAATTAATTTGCCTTGTAATTTATATTTTCTCTAGTATTTTGGGTATATTATGATATAAATAAAATAAATAAATTAAAGTCAAATCAAGTTTGTGCCTGACTTTAAAGAATAGTTCTAGTGCTATTTTGTGTAACTAGATCACAGTACTGCATTAAATTTATTACCACTCATTTAGTAGCTACATAAACAGCCATATACCGTCTACATTCCCTGCTCCATTCCGCAGCTAATTCGCAGGCACAGCTATCATACGCACATTTCTTTATCTTCTGCAGCTTCCATCATTGACGTCAGCAATGGTAAAACCAACACAATACGCAGTGTTTGCTTAGAAGAGACCGGGGGATTAGGAGTTGACATTATTATAGACAGTGGAGGTAAGAACACATTGCTCTCAGTCCATGTGAATAGCACCCCCCCAATGATCAAAAAGTAAGATTTACTGTACAGTATGCCTGAGCAAATATACAGCTCAAGTATATCATATCTCAGCTGAAAATGATTAATATTTCTTGCTTTAAACTTAGTTTTATATTACTTTATTGGTTTGAGTGTTTTATCTCTTAGCTAATGTCACAATTTAAATTATTTCGGAAGACTTTTAAATACATTTTAAAGTGTTTTTGTAGTTAAAAAACGATCGTACGTAATGACGTCATCGCCACAAATTTGGTTCGTAAAATCGAGAGTTCGTAAATACGAAGACAGGATCGCAATTGGGAGATGTTACTGCAATTTAAGTTAATTTATTAAGTAATTTAAAGTTTCAATGTCCTTTTAGTGAATATGTTTCCAGACCAACTGGAGGATGATGTCATTGCGAAAAAACAGAATCTTCCAAGTAAACATGAACTTATCTCATCGTTAGCAATCTGTGGAAGATGGGTAACGTCACATAGGGATTTACAGGTAGACTTTTTGTACTTGTATTTTGTATTATTGGTAATGATAATAGAAGACCATTCCTATTATCATTATTGTATTTGTGGCAAAGACAAGCCAAACCAGTCACTCGTCGCAAATCCTGTTTCTGATACATTGGCCAAAACATACTGGAATGTCAGATTTTGCTAATTTTATTGCACTAAACTAACCTTTATAGATCATGCTATGCTGTTAATTTCCCCATGTTCAATGTTAAAACAACTTCTTAAGGAAATGGTGGATTTAAATGATACTTTTACCATTTATAGCTCTCAATTTACATTTGGACACTGCAATGATGACAAAGGGCCCGTTCGAGCGAAAAAATATCCGTGCGATTTACCAGTTAATTCACCGGTACACACTTTCTAAAACCGCTCGGACACTAGTCTAATTACCTTTCCATCTGGATTATCCGCGACAATTTTGACCACCAAATTGCTGGGTAGAATACCGTGTATGGGATGACCATGGAGCCGGAGGCGATGATAAATCAACCTTAATTGTTTTTCCAAAAGTTTTGCCCACAGCCAGCGCCAAATTCAATAGGTTTAACTGCCCAGGCGTGGTTGCAGCTCTCCTTCGCCTCCTCACAAATGCATGACCAAGTCTAAATTTAGTAGCATATAGCTAAGCTATGCGATTGATTTGTAGATTTACCATTATTCGGAGAAATAAACTTGAATAAACTAGCCTACGTACAGATTTTAAAGCAGCCATTATAAATTATTGAGCTACATTATCGTTCCATCGTGCCGTGCTGTGTGTACGTGGGCCGGTTATAGCACAGCAGTAGCAAGTAAACAAAAAAGAATGGGTTGTTGACCATGGGATAAGTTGAAATTTTCTTCCGGAGTAGTTTCGTTACACGTATTTACCGTGAGCTAAAACTTGCTCGAACGGTCGACCACGCGCTGAGTGCTCAGCGCGATTACCCGGTGAAATAAACGGAATATGGTTGGCATTTTTTGCTCGAACAGGCCCAAATAGATTTTTGCGACCACTGACTGGTTTGGCTTGCCACATTTAAAATAGAAGTTTACCAAATTCATATAATGAAGATAGTCCTATTTTTCAAGAAAGTCATGATAGCATACCTACTTTTCACCTGTGTTTTGTCGGTTCACAAACTTCTAGCCTAGCCTAGCCTGATCATTGCATCTATCAGCGGCAGGCTAAACTGTACAGTCATGTATGCATATATTTCTAGGTTTTTCTTCACTCTCTGTCTTTCTTCACTTTCTGTCTTTCTCATTTAGGTCTACAATTACTTCTGTTGGCTATTCGATATTATTTTATACGTATGCAAGGATAGTAATAATACAAAGAATTGTCCTAAACGTATGCATTGCAAATGGCCTGTTGCTCAAATGGAGCAGTGCACCTTGCATATCATCACAAATTTAGTTTAAAGCGTCTACATTATGAATGCGCATAAGATTCTTAATTGCTTTTCCTCACTTAGCACTAAAGCCATGCTCCGGAGGGAAAACAATTTTTGGTATTTTAATATAGAACTGTTTTTTCTGAGACACAAAAAGAATATTTGCAAAAGACTTTAGATAAAAACTGGGGGAAAACAGAGGTGTAACTTCCCTTTTTTTCAAATATTCCAAGTTTTTTGTCAAAATATGCTTTTTATATCTTAGAAAACTCAGAAGTTCTACAAAATTACCTCCAGAGCTTGGCTTTAAGGAATGATTATAATTTTGTGAACAATTTGAAGTGAGCCCTCTTGAGTTCATATTCAAAACCATTGACACTCAATTGAGAATTTCATTATGCTTATTAATTGATGATGATCTTTTCACAAAACACGTACCGGAACAAGAGTGACCACTCACCAGTCTGCGCGTTCCTCCATGCCCAAATACAGTACAGGCGCAAGTTATTATATTGGGTTTTTTTTTTTGGAAGAGCTAATAAGACAGAAATTTTTAAATAATTAGAATATTTATTTGTAAAAAAGAAATATTACTTAAAATTTTAATTTGTAGAAATTTAAAATATTTTAAAATTGAGAAAAGAAAATTTCTTATAAAATTGAGAAAAAAAAATTGAAAACTAAGACACGATTCGAACCCACGACCTTAAGTTCTTTAGAACACATCTTTAACCAACCGCATAATCCATGTAACGTGGTAATGGCAGTAATGTACAGTCCTTGC
>NW_022724919.1:384820-389850 GCF_011630105.1 Anneissia japonica
TATTAATTTATCAAAAAACAAATTAAGAAGCTTAAAGATAGGAAATAAAAACCTATGTATGAGGTAGGCTTTTGATGTATGTTGTAGCTAATGATGTATTAGGATAGGCTACTTGTCAAAGGTTAAGTGATATGAATCATGTTTGAACAATGTATTTACACATGTAGATAATGGAAATCAAGGGTTTACAGTACTGAAAAACATTCTTTTGAATATTGAGTGACCAGCAAACAAACCCATTTTATACCCATGGTACATTGGAGATGTTGACGCAGTGCTTGTTATGTGGTGAGGGTTAAATGCTTTGCAATTCACACCATTTATACAATATACAATAAAATACATTAGAAATTTGCTTTTTGCACACTACATATTCTAAAAAATAACATCAAACAACACAAAAAACATTAAATAACATCATGACTCAAAAAATAACTGTACATGTTAAATATCAATTATACTGTAATTAAGAACATTTTAATGAATTTTATATGCAATATTCAATTAATCATTTTATGACCCCTCACGGTCCAATTCATTTGTGTCCTTGAACAAGGCACTTTACCTATGTTTTTTTTCTCACCACCCAGGGTACCTGGGTATGTTTGAAAGGTGGTATCAAATGGGACTGTTCACCCTACCACACAATGCAGAGGCTTAAATGGTCTCCTTAACAGGCCAGTCCCCTACATTATAATAATGAATGCAGGACTATATTTTATCTTTATTTATCTCAAGAGTTCAACAACAACAAACACACAGACTGTAAAAAATGTCAGAGAAAAGAATACATTCAAAATTTAAAAAAATAACCTGTAAATTGATCTATGAAAACAAGCAAGGTAAAGTATGGTGACATAAATTAAAATTCATAGCTAAATATGGAAACATTGAATATTAGCTTTCAAAGACCTTTTAAAATTGCAATTAAGTCTTCCATGCAGTTACAAACAAGATAATATAAGCCTAAAACACATCAAATTATTTTTTAATTGAAAAATTTTTTTTTTTAAAGTAAGATAATTGTATAACATTTTGTATTGGAATGAGGGGTTAATGACTCAAAGAATTTTAAATCTGAATTCAAAACATCAATGTGATATCGGATTGGGTTTCATTTACAATTGGATGCCTCATAACCAGGATATTTTGTTACATATGTGATATTTTAGTGCATCTTCTCTTTTAAACCCAAGCAGTGACCAAACTCAAGGTTAAGTTCCTTTTTGAGCAGTTTTAGACATTTTTTATTGCAGATAGGTAACCTGCCTCACTAAAGCATATCTTAATTATGATACATCTACTCTAAGATTTGCCGGGTTCCTTATAAAGTTAGTTCAACTAGCGTATATACTGGCATATAAGACAAGGCTTAGAATAGCAAATTACAATAAATAAAAGCAAGGGGTCGTCTTATACGTGCGACATAAACATTTTAGATTTTTGAAATCATGTTCGTCTCTTGTGCGAATTAGATTTTTGGAATCCGTAACACAAATTTACTACTGCAAAGAAGTTCCTGAAATGTTAGTAGGCCTATGAATGAACACAATTTTAAAAATCTCATAAAATGGTATTATTTGGACAGAAAAAAAGTAGAATTTCGACAGTGAAGCGGTGTCTTCTTAAAGGCAAAAACAAAAATATTTTCAAACTCGGGGGTTGTCTTACTGTATATGCGTGGGTACCTTATACGCGAGTATATACAGTACAGTCCATACAATTTTGGTTTGACCATGTTTGTAGTTTTTGAAGTTTTTGTAGCATTTAATAAACTAAATATTATTAAATAAGTTTCTTTTTCTTCCTTAAATCATTGCTCAAAGATATTTTGAGAGATGTAATGAACAAAGTTGCAAGTGGAGTTGTAAAGTAAGTTCAATACTTGAATTTTTGCATTTATCATCTATATTTTATGATTATCATGTTGTCATTATTGTTATCAATATTATTATTACTACTTGTATTACTATCATTGTTATTTTTACTTTTATATTAAGGATATTACAATATAACTATTATTATTATCAATATTATTGTTTTATTATATTATGATAATATTTATATCATCATCATCATTATAATAATAGCTACTACAGTGTTGATAATGATGATTTTATTTTGTTTTAGGCCATTGATTACGGGCAATATTACTTTGGATGATGTACCCTCAGTGTACCCAACACTACGATCAAGAAGAATAGGAGCTGTCATAGTGGAGATGAAATAGTTAATGATTTGCCTGTTACATTGTATATACAGAAATATTCTTATACAGTATATAGTATACTAATAGCTCCCCCCCCCCCATACTTATCTTTGGAATTCGGTACATAATATGGGTGCAGTATTTGGAAACAATCAGAAGAATCACAAAGATCATTGTATCAATCTTCTTTTCCATCAAGCTGCCCTTACTAGGAAATACTAAGTGAATAAGGCACCCCTTATTTTGTAATAGGCAGTGCTATTGGTCCTGTGTCCAATGTAGGTGTGTACATATAAACTGGTCATAGCCACATGTGTGCTGTAAGCAGGGGCGGATCCAGAGATGTCCAAAAGGGGTGCTGAAAGTGGGGCCGATCAAGATAATTCTATCCTAGGGGGTCTGCAAAATTTTTGTGTTCTAAACGCCCGGCCCGCCCCACGCAACACCTGTCTCTTATACACATCTAGATGTGTATAAGAGACAGAGTGTATTTCGGAAGAGACGATTAGCAAGTTAGTCTTGTGCGCAATGCTCCACTTCCTCAATGCAATACGCTCTTTGCAAAAAAAGCAGGAATTTCCTCACAGTATACTTTCTAATTCAGTTGTGTTAAAGCTATGAGCTCCCCAGACCTTAAGGGGGCCCCGGGATATTCATCAGCATTATTCATTTTGTCCCAAATTGCTGAAGGGGCCTTTTAAGGGGTAGAAAACATATAAAGAAGCATCACAATGCGTCCTTAAAACGCCGACACTGTGTGTGTAGACATTATCTCCTCTATTGTTTAAACTATATTTTATTGTATTTTATTTGATTGCATATTAGTATAAGGTGTATCCCAGGCAGTTCAATTCAGGGTTTCAATGTTTTAGAGCCTATTTTTATTTATTTTTTAACATGTTCTACTCATTAGGACCCCGCTTAATATAACATAGGCTAAAAAACATAATGGTAGGTTTCTGCATCATGTTAAAAAATGACTTGAAATTGTAAAATCGGAAAAATAAAGGCTGCAAAATATTTAAAAATTGTAAATCGCGAAAATAGAGAGCTGTGAAAATAAAGAGCATTACATTATTCACTGGTAGAGTAATTAATTACAAATAAATGAATTAATTAAATAAATATTATAAAACATACATAAACACAAAGAAATTTTCAGCAATTGATGGGCAAGTTAAATGATGGAAAATGGTCAAAATTGACAAGATTATTTTATACGAAATAGCACATGCAGTAGGCCAATACCAATGTTAAACTCTTTAAGATTTTAGTGGAGAAAATTCTGATTTAATACTCAAAAGGTTTTAAAATATAAATTTGAATGATATTTTTTTACTTTGAGACTGCTGTCATTGTGATACAATGAGAAAAAAATGAAGTGTTTTTGACCATTTGGCAAAATGTCCCTTTCTTCATAGGAGTTGGCCATAGTGTTAAAAGATGTTTGACCCTCATTTTATGGAAAAGTGTCCTCTTAATAAGGGTGTCCCAAAGAGGGGGTATATATATATATATATATATATATATATATTATATAATGTATATATATATATATATATAATGTATAGTATGATAATGTTTATGTTGATCTGACCTGAGGTCAACATCAGTGAGTTTTATTCACGTGACCTGTTTGGCAGTTACTCGACTGTCATGGTTTCGGTGCGAAAGGAAGAATAAAGAGCTGAGCAACAGTTTGTTTATTTTGGCCTATGATCTCTTTTTATTGTCATTTATCATAGTATACTGTATGCATATATTTATGTAATATTGATACATACATATATATATATATATATCATATTATAGTACGCTGCGTAGCACTGAACATAAAAATAGAAACAAATGGCAAAGTTTGTTCATAACAATGTAACCAATGTTTGTTTCTATCATTTACCTGTTCACAGATCATAATATTTCTTTATTGAAAAACGTATTTCATCCTGTACTCATGTACATCTGAGTGTAAAAAATTGTGCTCAAAGTAAATTAACAGTGATGTAAAGATTACATTGCAGTCATAGCCAAGCAATGGAAAAGTTCCTTATCAATTCTTTGTTAAAAAAAAAAAAAAAAAAAAGAGCCTTGGCTGTCAAGATGATAGACTTGCCAATGTCTCGAATTTATTGATTTTCCGTAGTATTGGCAACATTTCGGAGAGCTCCGCCAGCGTCGGTTTATGTCGAGAAACTAAATTCTCAGAAAAAGTGTACTATGGAACGCCATGCAAATATGTAATATGGAACGCCATTGGTGCCAAAATTGATTAATTTTTAGGCATTTTCACTGATTAAGACAAAGTTCAGGGACTGGAGCCCAGTCTATCAAGATGAGTGTCATGCATTCTAGAAAGTAGCTAAATAAAAAATAGATAAGCCGTACTAGTCTAATATATAATAGAAAATAAAACTCAGGATATTCAGTACTTTTATGACTAGTTTATTTATGACAGTACACAAGCTTTCGTGCACACAGTGCACACACATTCACCTGAAGAAGTGCACTGTGTGCACGAAAGCTTGTGTACTGTCATAAATAAACTAGTCATAAAAGTACTGAATATCATGAGTTTTATTTTCTATTATAGAAAGTAGCTATTAGTTTGCAGCCGGGAAATCTGTACTGTCTATAGATAGACAATCTGACTTGCCTATAAATTGTTTGATTGACTGTTTACCAACAGTGGTGGCGCCAGCGGGGGTGGGGGAGGGGGACATTTGCCTGGACACCTGTCGTACGACAAGGATGTCGGAGCGAAATTAAAAAAATAATCCATATGACCTTCGACCTGCATCTACTGTACTTTAAGTTCCTTCAA
>NW_022724919.1:389912-400095 GCF_011630105.1 Anneissia japonica
TATATATATTGATTTGTTTAAGCAATTGGTAAGTATATCGTGAATAAATATTGAATTGAATGAATAAATGAATGAAAACCATATTGGATTCGATATGCGTACGTTATTATGAGTGAATAATATTCACTCATAATAGCGTACGCATAGAGTTATTTTTTGTGATAAAGATTAGCCGGGAATCTTAAATGTTTACATTTTATCCAGTAATTCAGTGCTAGTCCAGTACGTTGGTATAGTTTCCATACTAATGAAAATCGAAGCTGCAAACGATCCAAACGGCTCTGCCCGCTAAACCCAGTTGGTCAATTTGCACACCCTTCAAGGCCCTCCCCCTTGTTACGGCCCAGCAGTAATGATACTTGTCCTTTGAGAAATTGTGTGTGTTCTGCTTGAGTGATTGTCTAATGGGCTAATAAGGACAACATTTTTTATATGAATATAAAAAAAAATAAAATGATAATGTCAGTATTTTTTTTTTATTTATAAAAATTCTACATTACTATGAAATAATAATTTAAATAATAATAAAAACAAAAATAAAATTCCATTAAAAATGAGTCGGGATATCCAGCTTTATGACCATCTCAGATGATAGCGTACTAGTTCTGCATTGACACTTTGGTTGTTTTTCTAATCGTCTAATCGTTTCTTTCCGAGACCGTACTTAGGCGCGCCTACTAACGATTATTTTACCTTTGTGTAGGCTAATGCAAATAGATAGGCCTACGTACACCTGGGTCATAAGTTGTCTTTACTCTTTATGCTGAATCATGGGGAAACTCAAAGTTGACATGATTTATATACTGATATGCATATATTTGTCATTAATTTTTTCACCTTTAGGTTACGTGTATTATGAGGATGTGTAGTTTATGGGGCGCGCTATCGCTCAACATTCGGTTCTTGCACTGCATGTCGATTAAAATCTTATTGCAGCGAGTTTCATGGCCTGTGATTGGCCATGATAATGGTAATGTTAAACAACAAGCATATTTTAGGTTTAGATAAAGGTAAGGCTAGGCTTGATAAGTTTGATAATGCTTACTTATATTGGCAAAGCTTCATTGGAACCAGAGGCGGATCCATTTTACTTTTTTTTTTTAATTATTCAAAAAGGGGAGGGCGGGTCTTCCCCCTCCCCCAATCCGCCTTGGAAACGCAGATCAATACATTCATGAATGAATGACTAAGCATGTAACCTAATGCCAGCTAATGAAATGCACGTACGCAAATTAATGACGATTTATGCATAAACCTAAACCTCCCCCCCCCCCACGTCGGGGAAAAAGTGTGTTGATTATGGTATTCTTTATTTAAAAAAGATAATTTGATAGAAAACCATGCAAGTTAAGAGGCCCTTGTCGGATGTGATGTTAAATTTCGCGATATTATGCATATTTACATCATACCTACGTTATATAATAAATAGTCATCTAATCAATCATGTCCTTTAAATATTTAAGAAAGGTTTTGATGTTCTACCCTGTGTACACTTTTTTCACAGTAGGAATGTTTGAGAACGTTCCCTGTAAGTAGGGGCAAATATATTTACTCGATGTTAAATCAACAAGAGCGACCGCTCACCGGCCGCGCGTTCCTCCACGCTTAAATACGGTACAGGCACAAGTCATTATATTGGGTTTTTTGGAAGAGCTTTTTAAATTTTTAAATAATTAGAATGTTTAGTTGTATAATTGTTTTTTTAATAATTAGAATGTTCATTTGTACAAAATTAAAATGTCTTAAAATTGAAAAGAAAAAAAAAATGTTGAATACCAATACGCGATTCGAACTCACGACCTTTGGTTCTTTAGAAAACATCCTTAAACGGCCGCATCCATGCCGCGTGTATTATTGAGTAGTAATGGTGGTAATTTACAGTCCTTGCTGAGACCCCTGTTTAGTTTTGTAGGTGTAGAGGGAACCGTGGGGTCCAACCTAAAAAAGGGGCGATGAAAGTTTGTTGGAAATCACCTCTAGTTTGTGTGTACAGAATTGCCTGCAAGTTCTGGTAACAAGAACAACAAGAACAGAAAATAGGTAATTATTCTGATCGATGTGGGTACATAGATCGGTATTTTAGGACTTCCGGGCTTTTATTTTACCAATCGATATATTATCATAATATACGGTTGTAAAATTAGGTAACAGCCGTTAACCTGGTTAATACAAACACGGGACATTTACAAGTAAAACACTAATTTTCTAGCATAGTGCTATTCTTTGAACGCAAGTGGCCAAAACATTAGTTTTTTTTTTAAATATGCGTAATAACAAATTCAAGTGACATCTTGTTGTCGTCCTTTATATCCAGGCAAACTTTACCCTGGATACGCAGCCCTGAAATAATAACCACGACCGATCATGTATATTTAGCAGAATGGATGTATGATTAGGCCTATGATAGCGTAATGAAATGTATTCCAATGTGAGAAAGAAGCGTATTCAGATTGTAACAGCATGTAAATGACATCGGCAATTTGGGGTTTGTTTTGTTTAGACCTCCATGATTTAATCCAATCCAATCTACCACTGGAATCGAATTTTTTTATGATCGGAAAGCAAATCTATGGCGTATCATGATTATTGAAAAGTTGAGCGCTGAATGGAAATATCTCTGGGACAACCCTAGGCCTATTAACTTGGGGGAAGGGAATCCCTATTAGGCCTAAGGGGACACTTTGCAGCTATGAAACGACAGAAAGTATATCTTTTAGCAATACTACTTGAGTAGTGTACCCTTGTTCAGGGGACACTTTTTTGGTCTCGAAGGTGTCCCCTTAATAGGGGTTTTACTGTAGGAATATTACATCCACTGAACTTGACGCAAGCCACAACACTAACAGGCCCGTAGGCAGGGGGTGCAGAGGGTGCGGACGCACCCCCCCCCAAATTCCAAAAGGTCCACTTTTTAAAACCTATGATTTCACAAAATCGTTCCTAATTATCACAAAATGCTATAGCATGTATTGCATTATACATTTGCCAGCTTATCTAACCGTTGATTTTTAATAATGTGGCATGAAATTTGTTTGAAATTGATCGTCTCCGGTGATTGCAGATTGATCTATATAATATGAAGAATGTTATCTATAGGCCTGCAGATGTACAGGACATAATAACGTTACTTTTTCAGGTCCCAAAACACCCAAATTAATGAAAATTTGAATGAAATATTCATGAATTATGTGTTTGAGTAATCTATTATGTAAGACCCTCAAAATGCTACTTTGTCGCTTTTCTCACAAACCCCCTCCAGGCCTCTGCCCCTGGACCACCAAATTTCAAAAAGTCCACTTTTTCAAACCTGTTATTTCACTAAAATCGTTCCTAATTATCGCAAAATGCTATAGTATGCATTACATATTTTTGCCCGCTCTTCTACCCGTTGATTTTTAATAATGTGCTACGAAATCTGTTGGAAATTGGAGGAGGAACAAGTGGCCCCATACACTGGATCCGCGCCTGTTAACGAACACTTGGTAATTCCCCTACTACGATTTTAGTGAAATAAAAAATACACAAACCCCGAGGCGGATAAAATTGACAGGTTTAATCTATGATTGTTTTGTCAATTTTATCTGCCTCGGGGTTTGTGTATTGTTTATGAGCAGTATACTCAACACAATTTCCAACCGAGTGCATGGACTGTCACATAATAAGGGGAAGGGGCGGTTTCAATTCTCTGATTGAATGATGTCATATAATTTAAACAATAACTGATTATTTTCTTTCGTAAGATTAAATACATTATTATATCGTACAGATTATCAGGTTATTTTTAGTTGTAATTTATTTTTTATTGTCTATTTATCAAAACTTATTTAACCCTATTTTAAAAATGGACTAGTCATGATTGTTAGTTCATACCTGGCATCTTGATAGCAAATCATTTCAACTTTAATTAAACCAGGATTTTTATGATGCTGGGAATCAGTTAACTGAAACTGCAGAACGATCGTCAACATTGAAAGGTAAGCAATTCAGACTTTTTACAATGGGGTTGGTAGGGGTGGAGTGGGGGAGGTGAGGAGGAGCACTAATTAATGAGTTAATTATAGAGAAGTCAGGCCCGTAGCCAGGTTCTTCCGGGGAGGGGGGAGGGGGAAGAACCTGTTAGCGGGTTATGTTAGAAGTTTACCACGAGATAGAAATAATGCAACCGTGGGACAAATAGAGCTTTCGTTACTTCAGAGAAAGGTTATCCCATTTGGTGCATGAACCTTAATGCACAATGGTAAGACGTATCGCCGGGACACAGCAGGAGAGAAAGGGGTGGGTAGGAGCAGGTTGACCCACTAATTCAACTCTCCCTCCCCCTCCCCGCTGATCAAAGTCGTCCCGGGCCCTCATTGAAAAAGTTCGAAGGCCCGAAAAAATTACTTAAGCATTGTACGGTAACACTTGGCAGTGCATAGGCCATCAACTACAAGTCTCCATCTCACACGGTTCTGCGCAATTCCTTCCACCTCCGACCAGTTGTATCCAGCACTTTTCACTTTTTTCTAGTTCTCTCCTCCATGTGTTACTTGGTCGTCCTCTTTTTCTTTTTTCCTAACAACAACAAAGATAATCGATTTCATTATCAAATATACACTTCATCCATTTTCCCCCCAGCACTGCATCATTAAATGGCAAACGTTACAAAACATTATCCTAAGCCTAATGTGAAGAAAGGCAATTTCAGTGCATTTTTGTGGTGCATTAACAACTACCTATGACAATGAAATATAATGGTTTGTTTGATAAAGTGAAAGGCCTACACTCCTCTTGTTATCTCCGATCAGCAATAAAAACTGGAAAAATGCAAGTAGGGTTTTAAAGTATTAGTGATAGTAAATGTCGAATTCACAATAAAGTTTATTTTTAGATACACATTTTTTACCCTATATATATATTATATATATATGTATATATTATATGTATGTGTATATATATATATATATATATGTATATGTATGTGTATATATGTATATGTATGTATATATATATATATGTATGTATATGTATACTTATATAAAAACAATTACAAAAAAATAGCAAAGAGCTAAATATGTTTGTATTACAAAATAGAAAAAAAAATATATCCAAAAAGTAGAAAAATGTATAAATATAACAGTAGAAAAATATACATCAAATTTAATCCGCCACAGTTCAATATAACACTTGACATAGCATATCATTTTGTTTCACAAATGACTAATTCCAAATGTAAAGCGAAATATATTTTTATTCGAAAGATTTTTTTTATTCAATAGTTTTACACCCTGTCACATCAACTACATTTTACTGTAAATTTTGTAGTTAACCTTCAGAGAACTTTATTTTTTTAAATGGTCTAATTAAGTATCTTATTGTTTTCGTTAAATTAGATGGCGTTTAAATGTGATTATATACGCTAGTTTGAAGGTTTATTGTAAGCCAATCAGTTACACTTACATCTTCATGGTTAGTAGCATAAAGAGAACTAGATCGTCGCTCCATAATGAGTGCCTACCTCCACCCTATTATATGCCTAAATACAGAATTTACAAATGCAGGTGATTCCATTTTTTCCCCTTCATGTGCGAGGGTGGTGGGTTTCAAGGAAACTTTACAGACGCGCGTATAACGACGTCAATCAACATTTGGTTGATCAACTCAAAAAGGGAACTTGTAATGTTCGTTACAAAATGAAAGAAAAAAATCTCTACTTTATAATGATAATAATAGATCAATTTATAAAGGGCAAAGAAACAAGGTCTCAAGCACCAAAAAATAATAGGATATCCTTCAAAAAAGCTTAACCCCCCCCCCCCCCCCCAACCACCCCCACCCACATCTAGATGTCCCTCCCCCTAATGTCTACAGGAAATTAGCTAAGCCAAAAATGTATACTCAAGTGATTGCTAGCTAACTCTTAGGCCTAATCATCGCGGCCCCAACTTACTGTAAGCCCTAACCATCATAAACAGACGATAGAAAGATTTACACATTCGATCTTAATCAGTAGTATAGGGCCTGCTTACAGCTTTGGGACTAGGCACGTAGCAGGAGTCTTGGGCCGGGGCAGGAGGTCGGGGAAAATGTAGTAATTTTTCCGATTAGTAATTTATGACCCGGTGTGATACCCTCCCTAACAATATAGAAAACAATACGACATATCTTAACGGAATATATAATATTAGGCCTACACACGTGTGTTTGAAACTAAATATAAGCACTTTCATTATTTTGTTTTATTTATTACAACCATATTCTTTCACCATCAATACACATGCAAAGAATTATTACTGTATTTTTTTTTTCACCTTTTAGAATAGACCAATGAGGTCTTTCTTTAATGGTAAAACGATCTATCTTAAATTTCCTTTGTGTTTGATGTGGGACTTTTCTATTAAATCAAATTTATTTTTTATTACAAGTGTTTATGATTTATACATTTTTATCATTATTGAAATTGCAATATACGGTACCTCAATTGACAATTCGCGTACCGTTGTCGATGTAGTTTGTGGCTGGGAAGAATAAGCCACAGGCTGGTCTTCCTCTCTGCAGTCAGTCGTCTCAGGTCTATCTGGTATTGTTGTTACTGTTGTAAATCTGTGCAAACAACCTCCCGGTACTGACTCCCTGTACCAAGTTTGCACCGTGGGCGGTCGAATTATGACTTCGCATCCTATCTCTTCTTAACGATTTTTTTTTACAGTAGAAGCATAATGTTCTCCCCTTCGACGACATTGGAGCGATCCTTTATTGCTCTAAAAACTAATACGAGAAGGTGTAAAACGCGAATTGCCGGCCTGGGAATGAGATGCAATGGCGGATCCAAGAATTTGAAATATAGGGGGCCTAGGGAGGAACTTTGACGGATGGAGGGTCTATACCAGCGTCCGCAAACGTTTTACTTCACGGCCTATTTACGAGTCCAGGCACCAAGCCGCGGCCCACTAGCAGCCCAGCCGCGCCAGGGACCAACATACCAAATCTTGGCAAGAACTTTTGATCATGAAGCCTCCATGTATACAATATATTGACATCATTATCTGTTCCCTCAGTGATAAAATTTCATTGGATACAAATTAGATATTATTAAATAAATAATACCATACATTTGTGCCCCCCCCCCCTCCACAATGTATTCATTGTTTGTTTTTTTTTCTACCATGATTCAACCAAACACGGTTCAGCCAAACGCGTTATAGCTTTCTCCTTCTTCCAAAACTTTTAAGCACACTCTGTTACACCGCAACTTTGAAAGAATACCTTACTATACAGGTATTATGTTTAGTAATAGAGTATCCACATGGGCATTCAGTTGTCAAGAAATGTGTGGTGTTGTTTACTGTGTGATCTTTCTAGGACAGGTCTTATGATTATTTTTATCTTCAAAAATGTTTCGCGGCCGGAGAATAGGGATCTGTGCGGCTTAGGTCAAAGACGCTACAAAAAATCCAATGCGATGTCCCGCAGCCTCTATACCTCATGTATACATCAGACATGTATCACTCACAATTATTTCGCTCTAGCTTTGTGGACATTTTTTGAAGTGGAAAAGGAGGTGCAGGGTGTTGCGATATCTGATCATATGATTATCTTCCTTTTTTTCTTTTCTGTATTTTTCTCTTCTCATTTTTCCTACTTTTTTCTTTCCTTTTTTTCCCCTTCGTTCTCTTTCCCTTCCTCTCCCCTCTTTTTCTCTCCTCTCCTTACCCACAATGGTAAAATCCCTCATTAGGGGCAGTCTTGCTTTCCCCCCCCCCCCCTCGCTTGTTACGCCACTGATAGAAACCATTTCTCCCCATCCTTACTATTGGGGCGTGTTTATCATCAGTCTGCACACAATGCAATCTAACGAACGATTGCTGTGTATACAATGTCATTTTTATTTTAAGGCTTCGATTACCGGTTAGCTGAGCTGCAATATGGGAGATCAAGTCTTGGACATCGATTTGGTTGTCAAGATACTGAGGCGGCAAAAAGAGCTTAGGCTTTCCTCTAACATAAGCAGAAAATACGATGAACGCCTCGACTTCACGCAACCGGATGTGCTATGCGAATTACAGGTATTGAATGGCCTATAAATTGACAAAATATTCCACAATATCTAATATAACTGCCTTGGGCAAACTGTTGTATGCCAGTCATGATGTGCATATATTAAGTATGGTCATGATGTGGTGTCATATTGATTTTGTCAAATAAAATGTGACATAGTTTGTCACAGGACTTTAAGGTATATTTACGCGCGCGTATGTATTAATTAGTTATGGGCACAGGTGAACTATAAGGCTCTGTCCATTACGTAAAATATAAATGAGATATGGATGCCCATATTTGGGTGTAATATGACATCGTCACGTCCATATATGGACACATCAAACAAATTTGTCGCATATAATTTAATCGTGAACAAAACTTTAAGCATATTATTATTGTGATGTGCAAGTGAGGTTATTAAATCAATAAATAGCGGAAAATTAATTTATGCACAGTTACCAAGTGTTTTAAATATGTAGGCATATAATATGGATGTGCTTTTATTTTTAAATTGATAATTATCTCTCAACAGAAATATACGTAAAAGATACATGTATGTTTAATATATTGCTCATAGCAACGATTTGATAATATTATACGCATTGATAACGCACGTCCTATCAATGTAAGGCAGAAAAACTTAGGCCCTATAGATAACTCTTATTTAGTAAATACAGTAATACAGTACATCGACAATAATGATGGTTGGCATATGAAAATGTATTTAACCAAATATGGAAATGGAACAAAAAGAACAGATTGATTGACGTGTTGCCCAAAATATTTGACAAAATAAAACATCTACTTTAGTAGCCTGTAGAATTAAGAAACTCAAAAGTACTGTACCCAAATGAAGTCATTGTTATTGTATATTATGCATGTGGGCCCCGCTTCCCAAACTTCTTTCTCATGGACACAATTTGTGATTTTCCAGACAAGCCGCGACCCATGTAATATTAAATATCATAGTAAATTGCTCTATAAGATCTAAAAAATGTGATGCTTTAAGATATTAGTATTTGTGTTTTTTGCTTACTAATGATTGTCCTTTTGAGAAAACAGTGGCGGATACAGGTAGGCCTATTCGTAATAGAGGGTACCCAAAAATGAATTTTCATAAATACTGGGCACCTCAGCCCCACCGGTTGGGGTGCAGGTGAGAAATGTTATGATTATTGCATCCGTAGATGGCCGGAAATGGCACTTTCAGATTGAATTTGAATACAAGTTTCTACATTAGGCCTATTTGTTTTTGATTGGAGGGTGGGATGGGGGGGGGGCTGTCTCTTATACACATCTAGATGTGAAAAAAAAAAAAAAAAAAAAAAACAACTTTTAATATTTAAAACGAAAATATAATCTCCCTTTTTGCAGAAAATATTTACAAGCTTTGAATTATGCAGTTGGTGAACTTAAACCTAAATTTTAACCGTGTGGTTACCAGTGGCGTATACAGGATTAAGGAAGGGAGTGCTGAATCAAAGGAGGGTGCACACCACTGTCACAAGCTCTGTTTGTGTTTTTCAACCAATGAAATGACTACGAGTACAACTTGTTGCAATTCACACCAGATTATCCATTTAATCGTCGAAGTTTTAAGAATTTTGAGACTTATAGATACCCAAAAAGAGCACTTGAATAGTACAAAATCTACGATATCCACCTGAGCCCCACTATGGTTGTGAGGCGCAGATGAGTAAATTTTAAGAAATTGAGATTTTTTAGATGCCCGAAAACGGCACTTGGATATGCCTATTTAAAATTTTTCAAAAACTACTATCCACCCCAGCTCGTGGTTGAGGCTGAGGTAAGACAATTATAAGAATTTGAGGCTTTTAGATGCCGGAAAATTGCACTTTAGTACCAAAAAAAAAATAAAAAAAAAAAAAAAAAAAAAAAAAAAATCAACGAAAATAACTATATCCACCTGAGCCCCATCATGGTTGAAGCTTGTGAAGGATGGTGCTCTGAGCACCCATACTGGATACGCCACTGACTACTATATAACCTTTTCAACCAAAATGACAGGGGCTTTTTGGTATATTAGGCCTATTGCAAAAGTTTAAAATTCGAAATTCATTTGTATAATGTTATTTTTAGGTCACCTGACAGTACTTTTTGGTTTTAAGTTTATTTCTATAAATTGTTTTGAACAGTTGAAAGC
>NW_022724919.1:400572-405203 GCF_011630105.1 Anneissia japonica
AGATAAGCAAGTGCTGGAGGAATTTGGCGTTGAGCTACCGCCGAGTTTTACCGGTATTATGCACTATGTTTACAAGACGTACCCCGATAATCAGCAGGTTAGTGTATTTAACACAAATTGACCTTTCCGCTAAGCCCCGCCCTTGGATATTGTTGCTAAGGCCCCAAGACGATCGACAGTGTTAAATGGTTAAAACATACGCGAACCGTGCGTTTTGTGGAAAAACAAGTGTGCTTATTGGATACGCGCGTATTTCGGTCACTGTTCTGATTGGTCAGTTGTTAAGTTTGATTGACACTCCTGAGCGGTCTATTTCTGTATTCAATTTTACAAACCTATTATATTATCATATTACGTGGGCACGTAGAAAAATTGTGTAAACACATACCATTAAATAGACTTGCCACAAGTCTCTAATTTATGGATTTTTCGTAGTACATTAGCGCATTTCGGAAAGCGCCACCAGCGTCAGTTTATGTTGAGAAACTTTTTTGATGAGAATTAGAAAAATCCATAGAGCTAAACAACTAGAGTGCTGACAAGATGGCGCAGCAATGCAGAGTTGTGTATGTGTACCATCCAAGATGGCCGTCGTAGTAAAGCGCCACCTTCAGGCTTAGTATACATATTATTACATATTAATAAGCCCTCTAACTGACTATTATTTCATTAGTGATAATGAGTAATGGTAATAACAAATTATTAAACTATTGTAGCCAAAACGAGGCCAAGTGGAGTATCCTATTAAAAAATAAAGTACCAAGGAATGAAAATTAATATCGTGTACATTACACCCAAACACCGCAACGCTCGAGTTTCAAACATACGGGTAACTAGCTGTACTGAACTTTCTGAGTAAATTGAGGGCGCAATTGCAAACGATGGTGCTTAGCGAAATTTGATTGGCTAAATCTATGGCAGCCATCTTGGATGGTACACACACACACACACACACACAGTTCTGCGTATTTCGAACATCGAATACATTGCGGTTAGCGCTCTTGTATTCTTATTATATCTCTATGGAAAAATCCCAGAAAAACTATACTATGGAACGCCATGCAAATAAGTAATATGGAACGCCATTTGTGCCAAAATCGATTTATTCTTAAGCATTTCAACTGATTAGGACAAAGATTAGGGACTGGAACCGAGTCTAACCATTAAACTGATATATTAATTTATTTTTACATATATCATTAAGTCTTACCGACTTTTATTGAACTATTTTTTCTCAAATTGTACAGTATAATACCATTTAACTCTATCGGAATGTTCATTTTATGGTAAGCGTTGACAAAGATTACAGGAGTAGCCGAAATATTCGCATCAATAATGTTAGTGTTTCGAAAGTCAACATCTTACTTATTTGGCCGGCGGAGCCATTTAGTATGGCCCACTGAAAAAAAAAGAAAAATTATATTTAAAGAAATAAAGTAATAATTATTCGATTAATACTTTTTTTCAATAAATTTAAGACTAAAACGCATTATAACTGATCAATTTTGTTTTTAGTATGAGTGACCCCACTGCACTCAGACATAGAATTAAATCAATTACCAACAACCAAAGACATACACCAAAGATCAGGGGTGGTGCCAGGATTTGCCCGACGGGGGCGCGGGGGCGAGGTCTCCGACTGAGGGGCGATGCCCCGACAAGGGGTCAGATTTCTCCGACGAAAGCAATTTGGGCGTGGTCGAGCTTCGATTAAAATGTTTCAAAAGTGGTCCAGGGGTTTAGGGGTTTCAAAGGCTTATTTAATCGATTTTAGAGTCTACTAATATGTAGAAAATACATATAATTTCTTTTCTCCCCGACGAATTGTGCTTTCTCTCCCCAACGGGGGGGGGGGGGGCGGCCCTCTCCATAGCAAGTGCACCCCTTCCCGACTCAATTGAAAGTCTAAGACTAAAGTGCTGTTTTTCTAGTTCAATTTCAGTTCTAATCGTGGTGGGACTTTGGTATAGTTGTGGCCCATCAGTAAAACTTTAATGTCACCCCCGCCCCTCCCTCTTTACGGAGCGGTTCATACCGCTAATGTCTCAACATTTTGTCAATCAAGTTCAACAAAGCGCGATCAAACGTTTTCATTCGATTAAATTGTTCATCAATTATTTACTTGCTTTTACGTAGGTTTTGAAAGAACTTGATTACGTCACGCGCGGTAAGCCCGCCAAAGATGCCCTCCAAGTGGGGTCAACGTACCCTGACGTTGAGTTGGAATGTGTAAAATCGCAGGACAAGTACCCACTCTCAAGACTGCATCTTCACAAGGAACGCCCCTTACTCATTATTACGTCATCAGCTTCCTGACCCCCGTTTAAGGTAGGTACTGTCATGAAAAACTCTACTATTAGATTACAACTTAATCAAGGGATGGGCGACGAAAGCATTTAGTTATTAGTGAAGCAGTGAGGGGTCGAAACAAGCCACCGGGCAGTAACGTAGACTCTCCAAAAGAGCACTCATGACGTCACCATATAAGCAACGCGCCCTCGGCTGAACCCGTTGTATTTAGTACCTCAACCCCATGCCAATATTTAAACAAGTTCTCGTAATCTCGAAAAATCATTAGACAACATGTCAATATAATTCGTACTTAAATCATTACGCTGTGTATTTACACAATATAATTTCAACTCAAGTTCTCAATATTTAAATTCAATATTCGTATCAATTTCAAGATTTCAGTATAATTCCATGTTTACACGATAAATTAAATTTGGGAATAAGTAAATAAAAGTCAATGTTCTCGAATTTTGAAGTGTCTTTACGGGTGGTCCAATTAGTAAGTGAACGGTTATCATCGCAATTTATAATCGAATAATTTTCCTCTACAAGTTCAATTCACATCAATTAAACATCTTATAATTTAAAAAACTTCTGGCCAGTAAATTAATTAAATTATTAAATGAATTTATTTATATCAATTATCTTTTTAGCTTTAATAACCTCAAAAATTGCCTGGCTATGAGCAATTGAAAGTGGTTATACAAATTGGTATACATGTGCGATTCTGCAAAAATTAACAGTCCGTTAACCTAATCTGTGCTGAATAATTGCTATAGTATTGATGTTTATACTTGCGTTTTGATATCTAAATCAATCAGGTATAGATTAAAATGTGCTTGTATTAATATTCAACATTTTGCTATTTTGACCTTTACTTGTTTGAAAAAAAAAATTTTGCGCACTACAAAAAAACGTGGTTGATGTAATAAAATCAAATTAATTTAAAAAAATAATTATTAAATTAAAACCAATTTTTTAATGAGGGATAAAAATATAAACAAACTCTTTCTCACAATGATGGAATTTAACAATGTATTCAACTTACCCATTTACTTCATTCTTGATAAACAAAATGCTAATTCCAAGCAAACAAAAGTTCAGTAAAGAAATTAAATGTTCAAAGTTAAATGTTCAAAATTTAACGTTGGCCTAAAGTTAAAAAGTTAGAGCGTTTTCCATCGTCATGGGGTGAAGTCCAAGTGAAGTCGGCTTGTCTCGAATCCTATTATAAGTTTGTCATCTGTCGGCTTGTCTCGAATCCTAAAAAGTTTGTCATCTGTCGGCTTGTCTCGAATCATAAAATCTTTGTCATCTGTCGGCTTGTCTCGAATCCGAACATGGTGTTCGTTGGTCAGCTTGTCACAAATCCGATTATTTTTTTTTCGTAAATTATTTTGTTTTTTTTTCGTTTCAATTCCTGACCATAGCGTACGCCGCGCGACTTTACAGTTACGCGTAACAATTTAGGCTATGTTCTCACACGGCAGCTAACGGTTAGCTGGATCCGGATCCTGCTAACCGTTAGCTGCCGTGCGTCCATGCGAGAAAATCCCGATCCGGATACCAACAATATGATGATCGAATCACTGGCCAATAAGAAACTGAAATTGTAAACGCGTACGTGTGATTGGTTGATGATAGAAACGCCCTCAACTTGCTAACCGATAGCGCTTGCTAACCGTTAGCGTATCCGGATACAGCTAACGGTTAGCGCTAACCGATCGGGCGTTCTCACGCAGGTGCTAATGGTTAGCACTAACGGTTAGCTCCCGATCCGGATACTAGGGCTCTCGTGAGAACCAGGCTATAAGGAACAAATTAACGTACTTGGTAACGAACTTATGGCGTAAAGCGAACACCCTATCTCAGATCCATGGCAACGACTAGGACGCCCTCTCCCAAAACCGATTACTTTTCTGTGCCAAATCGACGCTTCTATTTGTTACACGTAAATCGCGGAGAACACTATCTTGTGTTTATAAGATCTTTGTTTGGCACAGAAAAGTAATCAGTTTTGGGAGAGGGCGTCCTAGTCGTTGCCATGGATCTGAGACAGGGTGTTCGCGTTACGACCATTGAGATATAATAAGAATACTAGAGCGCTATCTGCAATGTATTAGCTGTTCGCAGAGCTGTGTGTGTGTACCATCCAATATGGCTGCCATACATTTATCCAATCAAATTTCGCCTAAGCACCATCATTTGCAATTGCGCTCTCAATTTACACAAAAAGTTCAGTACAGCTAGTTACCCGTATGTTTGAAACTCGAGCGTTGCGGTGTATTGGTGTAATGTACACGATTTTAATTTTCATTCCTTGGTACTTTATTTTTAAA
>NW_022724919.1:405789-420238 GCF_011630105.1 Anneissia japonica
CCATTGGGTGAGTGACTTGAGACCTATACATTCAACAGCTGATTGGCTTAATTGATTTCTGGGCCCTTTGTTAAATATTAGAATGGGGATTAGATGTAAGGGGCGTACGCCCCTCCCCCTATTTTTTTGGAAAAAAAGCTTTCACCCACAGTGTTTAGATTGGAAAGAAATGCAGTGTATGATTGGAAAGAAATGCAAGAAATGAAAGAGGGAAGGAGGCAAAGGATGGGAAAGAGAATTTTTATCCAGTCCTCAACCGAGTTAAATTTTCTCGCGATTCACATTTGCGAATCTGGGGGAGGGGGTAATGCGTCCTGACCCCTCCCTTAGCCAACAAAAAAAAAAAGAAAAAAAAATTCTAGACCTAACTTTTCAGGACGCGTGAGCTGATTTTTTTTTTAATGTTACAATAAGAAAATTAGAATTTTGAAGAACGTCATTAAAACGCACTTCCAGAGTGTCGGGAAAGCTTATTTTCTGCCATCTAGGAATCAAAATTTTCCCAGGGGATAATCCCTGGATCACCCTTTCTTTTTTGGGGATTTATCGATTCATGGAAAAAAGAATAGGCGTGCAACTACTCATTTATTTATGTATGTATGTATACACGCATAAAATAAGACATGAGAAAAATTTACCTGACCGTTTTCAAGAGGAAAAACCTTAAATTTTGAAAAACTTAAAAAGTCATTTAAAAGACATTTCAGAAGTCAGGAAAGCTCATTTCCCGCATTCTAGAAATAGAAATATTTCCGGGGTAACCCGGACACCCTTTTTCTTCGGAATTCATTGATTCATTAAATCATTTTCAAGAGGGGAAAATCGAATTTTGAAGAAATAAAAAGTAATTAAAAGACACCTCAGAAGTCGGGAAAGCTTATTTCCCGCCTTCTAAGAATCAAATTTTCTTTTAAAAGACATGCACCTATTTTTTTTTTATTTGTTACTGAAAACTACCATGCTAGATAGTCAAAATTGACTCATATTCTTCAAATGTGCTGGGCTTCAAGGGGGCTTCGTCCCCTTGCACCCCCACCAGGGGCTCTGCCCCTGGACCTCGCCGGGGGCACTAGGCGGCCCCCTTGCCCCAGCCTAAGGCTGCTCGCTTCGCTCGCAGGCTGCGCCCCCCCTCCCTTTTCTGGCAGGCTGGATCTGCCCCTGAGTTTAGCCGAGGGGGCATGTATAAATTATACCGTCTACCTAAAACATCGCGAGGCGGGCTGAGGCTTATTTTGTGCATAGGGTTAGGCCTAGATTCCCGCCATTTCTTTATTAATAATGTCATTTTTCTTAACATAGGCCATCGTGGTGGGCGGCGGATTCTACAATCTGTATGCCGACTATAAAGACACGGTGGATTTTTTATGTATATATCTGAAGGAAGCTCATCCTAACGATAAGTGGAGTCTTGGTTCCTTTCTAAGTAATATTTCTCAGCACACTACGATAGAAGACAGAAAAAAGGCAGCAATGTAAGTTGGACGCGTCGTCTGCAGTAGCTTAATGACAAGGGGAGCAGCATTTGGCCCTTTCGTAAACCCGCAGTATCAAAATTGTGTAGTTTCTACGCATGCGCTAGAATCTTGTGTTGTAATAAACGCAATCGAGTTTGTGAAAAGGGACGTAATCATCCTTCCGAGCGAGGGGTTTTCGATTTTGATAAACTTTAGAGAGCTCTATAAAATATGCGAAAACCGTATTGTCGTGACAATTTACAACAACGAGGACCTTCGTCCAAGGCCAAGGGAGAGGGGTATCCGCTGCCATTGGCTGGGGGCAGCCAGGCATCCCCGTTGGGGGATTCTAGGGGGGTTTTACCCCCTGGAAGATTTGCATTTAGCACTTAATTATCTAAACGAAATCGCTTCACATGTTAATAATAATATCAATAATGAAAATAATAAATCACAATATTCAAAACAATCAACACAAACACCTCCGACGATGACACAACCAAAGTCGAAAATTGAAACCCACAACATACATTTTATATACATTTTAATCATTTCAACCCCCCGACACCGGCCACGCTCCCACCAGAAACACCTGCACTACCTGTTCTAAATATTATGATTTATCCATAGTAACAAAGTAAAAATAGTGGTTTCTACAATTCAAAGAGGATGGGCGAGCTGGGCCCAGATTCACCCGTCGGGGTATCAATAATTAGATTCATTTTCTAAGCCAGATACAGCTGGCTGCTGGCCATGCCTCTAGACCCGACATTAATTTTTAAACCTCTTTCCCATCGGGAGTTGGGGTGGGTGTGGACAATCTTAGGGAACGATGGACAATCTGTGAAATGCTGACGGCACCACTGTTTAATGACATTCTCCGCCCCCGAACCGCTTTCGAAACATTTTAATCAACGCCGACCACGTCCACTTTGCTCTCGTCGGGAACTTTCCCCCGTCCCCCTAGATTTCAGACGCTTTTCACTGCTTTTCATTCCATGCTTAGGATACCATGCACTGACTAGCTTTTTCTTCATTAACTTATCGCCGTTAAAGAACTTCAAGCGCCCGTGTTAACTGGGAAGATGACCAATTTTTGCTAAATCTTGGGAAAATGCCAAATATAAACCATTTTCTCTTTCTCTTTTTTTAAGTCCTATTCTAAAGTTTAAAATTCAATTACAGCACACGACAGTGAATTAATTTTACTTTTTAATTTTCCCCTCATTTCAATTGGGAGGTGATTGCCCTTGTGGAGTCTACTGCCGTGTTGCAAACATGTCACTAATGATCGTTGTAGTCAATGCCTACCAATCCTTCCTCATCTTATAATAGGCCTATAAGACGAGGATTGAAATAGAAAATTACGATCGAGAACCAGGGGGTTGTCTTATACGCACGACATCCATATTTTAGATTTGATGTTCGTCTTATACGCAATGAAGCTACTAATATTAAGTATGAATGAACGCAATTTTAAATTAGGTAGATATGATTTTGATGAACATTTAAACTCTCATAAACTGATATTATTTGCAAGAGTAGCCTAACTTTTGGCTCTACTTTTGACCAGCTGATGTACCAAGACCGTAAAATGTATAAAAAAAAAAAAGAAGAAGAAATCCCGACGTCGAAACGGGGGTCGTCTTATACGCCCGACATACAGAAATCGTTCAAAAATCTTTTTAAACTCGGGGGGTCGTCTTATAGGTGGTAGGCGGGTCGCCTTATACGCGAGTATATTCGTTCTCTTATTCCAGATAGGCGCATAGGCCTATTCAAGAGCGGCACTTATAAAAACAATATTTTCATGGCGCTTTCCGTTGCCGCTCTCGTGTTAATTCCCATAGTTCAATAAGCCTAGGATGGGTCCTAGTCATCGTAAATAAATGTTTATATTAATGAAATACATGTGTCTTCAGTGTGTTATTTATTTATTTTGACGTTTGATGCATTGTATATAAAACCCTAGTGTTTCATTACACACAAGGTAATGTCTCAATTAAGCGCCGCTTAATGATGCTTATTCGAGAGCGGCGCTTATTTGAGCATTTATTGCATCACATGTTTTTGATAGTCTGGCAGGGTTTCTCCGTTTACTTTTACTTTCACAATGAACCTCACGGAGTCTCAATACATCTTTACAACTGACCAATCAGAACATAGTGTATTGTTTAATAGGCGGGGCCAGGAATACGCGCGTGTCTCATAAAAACACAATACATTATATTTATGACAACATATCAGATGTCCTTCTTTTTGTGGGATCTTCAACAATCCAAGAAAAGGGGTGGGTGGGTCTTTAGTGGATAATGCTCTGTCAACTAATCTAACGATGAGCGAAATATAGATAAACTATGTTCCATTACTCTTCCGTATCTTCATCAATTTTAAATTATTGCAAACAGTGTATTATTAGCCTGTAATAGTACTTAATTTGTGTTTCCGTCAATTTAATGTGATTCGACCTCGCTCATTCAGGTTAAAAAGCGCATAGAATTGACTTATTTTCTTTACTTTAGGAACTTGATGAAGATGGATGAAGAATATTACTCCATATTTACATGTGACCCATTCTCTGAGACAAAAATTAGATTGGTTTGCGATAACATGGACAACGCCTTCGGACTAACGTACAACGCCCACCCGGATAGAGTCGTTCTTATACAAGGCGAAAAGCTAACTTACCTCGGACGTAATATTGATTCGCAAATGACTGATCCGATGAAGTTCATGACAGATGAAGCCCGGCAATTACTTAAAGAGATTATCGGATAAATCGATATTATTATAAAAATTTCACAAGATCCGCATTTCGTATATTCTTTGTGTGAAAAACGAAAATTTGTAACTAGACATTTCATTATCACTATCAAACAGCAAATCAGGGAGCCAATGTAAGGGTGAGGTTGTAAACTGATTGAAATAACCTCCAACGATGTCTTTCAATTTTAAATTAGTAAAATTACATGAAACGTACCGGTATACTGTACAGGCGTGAGTGCGATTCAGAATTCTACAACAATCTCCTTAATTCCGCACACACACCGGGCCGTACCGTCCCCACGAGTATGCCTGTGACTGCGTGGATCTACGTGATCGAAAGTGTACTAATACTAATTTGGTTAACTTCCAATGTGGTAGTACCAGGGAACAGTTAACTATTCCCTGGTAGTACACAGTTTATTACTGTATTCTAACTCGGTTTCCATATAATCGCTCACCATCTATCGGCGACAGATGTCGGGAAGTTAGAACCTGGTTCAAGTTTGCCGATTGAGTTGCAGACGAATCGGGGTGCCTTCTTATAAGGAAGGCCCTCGTCAATATATTGTATGTATCACCCACTCTAACAATCAACCACTGATGTAACATTAACCACTGTTGTAACAACTATCAACCACTGTTGTAACATTGATCAACCACTGTTGTAACATTAACCACTATTGTAACAACGATGTAACCACTGTTGTAACAATGATTTAACCACTAATATAACAACGTACAATATAGAAGTCTCCAAGCCGAAAACTTATGTACATTCCAAAATTTCACATTAATGATGGTTGTGCATTTTTAAAATGTTATGATTGTTAATGTTGAGGTTAAAGGTTAGGTCATATATATATATATTTATATATATATATATATATATATATATATGATAGTTAAGATGTAAAGTATGGTGCCACGTATGTTCCACATAGAGTATCGATAAAGGAATTTGTAACACAGAATAAATCGATATATATATATATTATATATATATGTATATATATTGGGCTCTATTGAGCTGTTTACCATTTTAAAATCTGATCTTTAACTTCTATATAAAAAATGTATATAATTATTTAAAAAAATGCCACAACCGTCAATAATGTGAAATTTGGTTTTAATAGGACAATGAACGTAAGTTTTTAGCTTAAAGACTTCTATATTGTACGTTGTTACGTTAGAAGTTAAATCGTTGTTACAATAGGGGTTAATAAAATTGTTACAACAGTGGTAAATATTTGTTACAACAGTGGTTAATGTTACAGCGTGGTTGATTTTTGTTACAACAGCGTGGTTATTGTTACAAGTGGTTGATTGTTACATTAGTGGTTGGTACAGGAGTGTATTCTAATTTCTTTTTCTATTCCGGTTTAAGGAAGTGAATAAATGTTGATTTGATTTGAGTGATTGATTGATTTAACCTAATGATAGTTAGCCTACTTAGTTATAGGCCAAGCTAATAATAGTATAATTCTAAATCATGTAGGTCCTATATACTTTTAAATTCGCTGTCTCTTATACACATCTAGATGTGTATAAGAGACAGAACGTACAACGCCCACCCGGATAGAGTCGTTCTTATACAAGGCGAAAAGCTAACTTACCTCGGACGTAATATTGATTCGCAAATGACTGATCCGATGAAGTTCATGACAGATGAAGCCCGGCAATTACTTAAAGAGATTATCGGATAAATCGATATTATTATAAAAATTTCACAAGATCCGCATTTCGTATATTCTTTGTGTGAAAAACGAAAATTTGTAACTAGACATTTCATTATCACTATCAAACAGCAAATCAGGGAGCCAATGTAAGGGTGAGGTTGTAAACTGATTGAAATCACCTCAAACGATGTCTTTCAATTTTAAATTAGTAAAATTACATGAAACGTACCGGTATACTGTACAGGCGTGAGTGCGATTCAGAATTCTACAACAATCTCCTTAATTCCGCACTTTGTGTCCTCGGGGTCACCAATTTAGTCGTTGTATAGCGCAACGGGAAGAATACAACAAACTTGAATAGATATAATATAATTTATTTCCAGTGAAAAATGCTTATTGTAAGCCAAAAACACAATTGAAATCAAACAAGATAAAACATTGCAAAGTACATTTGAGGTAGTATTAATCCGAATGAAAACAATGTATGGATATATGAAGGCCATATACTGAGACCGGTGTACGGTAAGAATGGCCCCGGAAAAAATGGCCCCGGAAAAACTGGCCCCGGTAAAAATGACCCCGGTAAAAATGGCCCCAAATGACAGGTAGGTGAAAATGGCCCCAATAATAAAATTCTGTATTAAAACTGATTTTTTTTAAAAATCATTATATGCATTTTTTTAAACTGAAATAATTTAGCTTTTAAAAGGAATCTAACATCAAATAAATTTCCATTTACATTTTACTTTTTGCAGAAATTTCATATTCAATGATAAAATATTCAAGGATTAAAAAAAAGCCATGAATAACACTTTTTATTTTTCTTCCATTTAAATGTTAAAA
The DNA here is from genome assembly GCF_011630105.1 of Anneissia japonica. NCBI lineage: Eukaryota > Metazoa > Echinodermata > Crinoidea > Comatulida > Comatulidae > Anneissia > Anneissia japonica. The sequence continues at coordinate 412,529 of NW_022724919.1, forward strand.
AATAGCAACAACATAATCAATAAATCAACATAAATCACGCATTTATTAATACTAAAATAATTTATTTGTGGTCAATTTCAAGGAAGCGGAATCACAATTTTCCAGAAATCCAATCCGGGTATTGGTAAACCCTACAAACAATGAGTTTATATGAACATCAAATTATTATTATTTTTTTTTTTTAGAAAAAGAGAGTTCTACAATCGTAATTAAAGGGTTTGGATGGGGTTCGCAGTGTGTTTGGAGGATTGTGGTGTATTTGCAAGTATTTTTTCACCAAAAAAAAAAAAAAATCAACATTTTAACCAAAAAATAGGTTCTTATAAATTTAATTTTCTTATTGATATACCAAGTGAGTCAATCACAATTGAATTGTTTGGTTTTCTACATTGTGTTTTAGGAGGTTTTTGGGATTTAGCAATACCATTTGATCCTACCATAATTACTTTACTCTCACAATTACACGCCCTTTTAATTCTTAGCATAATTGCCATATTTACATAACTATGTATATAATATTGTATCTCAGTTTACATTATTTAGTATAGTTTTAGGCACTTAAATTTACTTGGCGGGGAGTAGAAACCAGTATGCAATTAAATAAGTTGCTTAAATAAATGTATTCCTAATTATTCAGTTTACTTTAAAAACAATATTTGATTAACAAATACTTCTTTGAAGTAACTCTAAGCAGAACATCTGTTGAAGTAAAGTTAGCCTCCCTTTTCCCATACATGAACTTGTCATTCAAACACACAATTGATCCACATTCTTTAACTAATGTTTATTTGCACTGTTCATAACATGTAAAGTTATTTCATTTGATACTTAACAAAAGTGAATTTTGTGGTTAGCTATGAGTTGCATATTTTGGTAGTTTAAGTACCGTATGTATGCCATTCCTCTACTTTGTTAGTGGAATAACGTTTTTAAAACTTATTTCAACTATCAAAAAAGTTCAATGGCCGTTGTTTTCTGATAATCTCTCAGTACATTATTTGCATCTGTTGTGTAACTGTATTTGTTATTGATTCAATTCTTGCTTATTACAGTAATTAAATATTTGAAGGTTTAAAAAAAATCATTTCTATTACTGTTTTTTTTTCATTGGGGCCATTTTTACCTACTTGTCATTTGGGGCCATTTTTACTGGGGCCATTTTTTTCGGGGCCATTTTTTCCTGGGCCATTTTTTCCGGGGCCATTCATTCACTGAGACCACACCGATACAAACAATAGAGACGCTACAGCACTTAACCTACATTTTGTCTCTTTCCAACTAGGAGTATATAAGTGGGTACTTGGTTTATATACTGGGGAGGTTAAAAAGGCGACGTGGAATGGACTTTGTCTCCTACCACACATTGCTGAGGCTTAGTACGATGGAATACCTTAATTACCTTTATTTTATTTCAAGAATTTCAACAACAAACAAGCTTACAGATTGTAAAAAAGTCAAATAAAATTTTAACATTGAACTTTTAAAAAAGTAATTTGATCTATTTAAACAAGCAAGATATTTGTGACATAAATATAAATTTTTAACTAAATAAAACATTGAATATTAGCTTTCAAAACATCTCTTGAAATTGCAAGAAATTCTTTTTGCATATCAAAAACCAGAAAAAAGAAGAAGTTGCAAACAAGTTAATAAAAGCCAAAAGAACATATCACATTAATTGTAATTTACATTGTTATTCTTATTTTCATGATACTTTTCAAAATAAGATAATCGTAACATTTACGCATCATGAATTGGAGGGGAGGAGTAATATTCCCTATGAAATATAAATATGAATTAAAAACATCGAGATTGGGTTCATTTACATTAGGATGTCTCATAACCCATGATCTTTTGATACTTATCTGATATTTTAATGTATCTTTATATTTAAAACCAAAGCAGCCAATAGCCAAACTCAAGGTACTTATGTTGCTTCATGATCAGTTTTGGAAATTGTCTACAGATACGTATCATGCCCTCTCGCTAAACATATCTAAAGTCTCTAATTTATTGATTTTTCCTAGTATTAGCTAATTATGGAGAGAATCACCAGCGTCGGTTTATGTCGAGAAACTTGTTAAGTTGTTGAATTTGGAAACAAACAGAAAAAGTAATATGGAACGCCATGCAAATAAGTGATATGGAATGCCATTGGTGCCAAAATAGATATATTTTGAATAATTTTCACCATTATGACAAACTTAGGGAGTGGAACCCAGTCTATATATTGGTACAGAATGTAGGGCCTACATACCCCTTGGTCAGGTTCACACGAGAGCCCTATTATGCGGATAGGGAGCTAACCGTTAGCGCTTAACCGCTAGCACCTGTGTGAGAATGCCCGATCTGTTAGCGCTAACCATTACCAGGATCCGGATATGCTAACGGTTAGGGAGCGCTATTGGTTGGCAAGTTGAGCGCGTTTCTATCATTAACCAATCACACGTACGCATTATCAATTTCCAGTTTCCTATTGGCTAGTAATTCGATCATCGTCATCTTGGTATCTGGATCGGGGATTGTTTTGTATGAACGCATGGGTAAGCGCGTATGTCTGTGATCTGGATCCTGCTATTAGCTGCCGTGTGAACATATTCCTTATTGATTAAGATAAATTTTGTCTAAAGCCTGGTCCACACTTTCAAATTGTATGTGACGAATAATTGTGGTGTGTCCAATATCTGGGTGTAATATGACATCATCATGCCCATATATGGGCACATCACACAAATTTGTCACATAAAATGTGATAGTGTGGACAGAGCTTAAGTAAGGTAAATTCAACTTGTTCACACTACAAAAGTGTTGTGACCGTAACTGTAACGTGTCCATATTTGGGTGTAATATGACATCCGCATGCCCATATATGGGCACATCACACAAATGCGTCATATAAAATGTGATAATGTGGACAGAGCTAAATTAAATTTACCTTGCCCACACTATCAAATTGTATGTGCCAAATAACTGTGAATTGTTCATATTTGGGTGTAATATGACGTCATCATGCCCATAAATATGGGCACATCAAACAAATTTGTCACATAAAATGTGAATAAAGGTAAATGAAGGTAAATTCACCTTGTCTACACTATCAAAGTTTATGTGACAATAACTTTGATGTGTCCATACTTGGGTGTAATATTACATCAGCATTCCCACATATGGGTCCATCACACAAACTTGTCACATAATATGTGGTAGTGTGGATTAGCTGCTTACATAATTAAATTTCTCCAAAGCATTTCAATATAAACAATTATTCCATTTACTTTTTTGGAAAATACTATTAGTCGCAAGTGATTCTCATTTAAGGTCGATTCTGACAAACCAAACACTTTTATTACTTCAAGTTCTTTAAGAGTCTGTGACAATAAACTTAAGTGAATCTTAGCTGATTTCTTCATATAGATAGTTTGCACTTGTCTACATTTAACTTCAAAATAATGTTGTCAGGGGCGGAGCCAAGATTTCCCCGACGGGGGTCCAACGTCCCCGACGGGGGAAGTGAGGACGTTGTCGGGGTTGCTCAAAATCTGTAAAGTGTTCAAGGGGGGCGAAGTCCCCCACAAATTCGACAATTTAGGGGTTTCAAAGGCTTATTCAATCTATTTTAGAGTCTATTAATAGGCCTATGTAAAAAAAATATATATATAATGTGTTTTCTCTCCGACGAATTGTGGTTTTCCTGCCCGACCGGGGGAGGGGGAGCTTTCCCAAAGGGGGCTCTAGACCCTAGCCCGCCTCCCCCCCCCCGTAACCCCGCCACTGCCATTTGACTCGCCGATTTTTCAGAGTGTCTGTCAAACCCATTGGTAGACCCATGGTTTTTAGATACAGTACTAAATCGTCCATGGCTACAGTGACGGAGATTCCGTGGGATAGGGCGCATTCCCTGCCAAAATATAAGTTGGTCATTATAAATCTTTTCTATTAAAATTCAAATTCATAGGCTGAGCAAAATTGTTGAATTGAGAGAAAATAATTTATACAACATGTAAAAACATTACTTAAAACTACCTAAACCTAAAGGATTAAAAGCATGCATCAGTAATTATAACATTTTTTGACTCTTTCAAGCTGTATCTTGTCCAATGGAAATATTAGAGAGCAAAAATTACACGCAAAGTCAAGGTCAAAGTAAAACTGTATTCGTCCTTCAACGAAGGAAACTAAATGCTCGCATAAAACTTTTAAAAAACAATGTACAATCACATAAAAATATTTATCGGATATAACCAAGATAAACTAGTATTAGGCCATGTGAAGGAACTCCAGACTTTTTCAATCTATTAAGTGAAAACATTTTCTTATTACTTTTTAAGACCATTGAATCTACCTGCATATCCTATTTTAAGACACCAAGGATGTTAGTGTTGGTTGCAATATCAAGTTCGTTTGTACCAGGGAACAGTGAAGCCCTGGATTGTACCCATTGACGCAGCCAACTACTGGGACAGTTGGGACAGTCCCACACACTTTTTCTCTTTGGTCCAGGCAAAGAATGATTCCACATTTAAATTGGTCAGATTTCTCATATTTTGTGCAAAATGGGCCAATTTTTAAGAAAATGGGTCCAGATTATTTATATTTTTGCGTAAAACGGAGCAACGTTTAAGAATGGGTCCACATTATTTGAATATTTTCCCACACTGTTTGAAAATCATGGCTACGGCATTATTTGTACCAATATAGATTGATGGAGTAGGAAGGAGAGTTCTCTTGAAACAAATCTACTGTGATTTGCACTTGTCTATATTTAACTGTAAGTGATTTTGAACTGACCAATCATCTTTCTGAATTTTACTGGGTTCTAGATGGAGATACTTCAACAAGGCTTATATATCGTCTACATATTTGTTCTTACTTGTATTTGAATTATTTAAAGCACCATGAAATTGATCACAACTATGAACGCTAGAGGACCAAGTTTTGTCAAATAAGGGAAAGTTAAAATAAAATGTAGAGAGGAGGAGAATTTGACATTGTCAAATAAGAAATAATCAGACAATAAGTTGTTATTTTTGAATACATATTCAAACATTGTTCTATCATTTATCATTTGTTAATATATATAATTATATAGGCATATATATATATATATGTATATATACATGTGTGTGTGTGTGTGTTTGTGTGTGTGTGTGTGTGGAAGTATGTATAATAACTGCTCAAATATGATAATGATGTTTATATTCTTATCATATATTCGGACAACTATTCAACGAAAAATTCCTTAATATACCTATTGTCCGGGACTGCAGCCGATTATTGTCTAGACCACATGATATGTAATACCTTAAGTTTGTAAATTTGGTAGGAAAAGCTCATACATTTAGACATATAAATGAATTATGCATGACATTGATGGAGAAATATGGTACAAGTACGCATAACCTTGATTATGATTGCCGACTCGAGGTGCTGTCAAAAGCAGATATTATTTGACATGTCATTTTCGTAACAACTCAAATGAAAATACGGATGTTACTTATTTAGAACACACATTTACGTGTTATCGAAGGAGAGAGTTTGGGCCTTTGATATACTAACGAGAGTATAATAGCTCTATTAGAGACTATTAGCATACATTATCGCATCCGGAGTCATTCGTCATCTTTAAGACAGGCGACATCAATTATCGAGTTGAAACGTTGCCGATTTCAAGAATTGTAACAGGGGAGAAGATAGGGGTTGAACTGCTAGCCTAATATAGGCCTAGATCAAGCTCTAGAGGATGGTATTGTTTTACTCAAAACTCATATTTTTATAATATTTAAGAAGATTTTTCACTTTAATAAAGATTAATTAAAAAATAACAATAATAATGATAATAATAATAATAATAATAATAATAATAATAATAATAATAATAATAATAATAATAATGACTATGATAATGGCCATGGTGATGATAATTATGATAATAGTAATAATAATGCAGGATTTGGTGGTAGGGGGTACGTGAGGTGAGAACAATTGAGAATGGACCTTCAGGTACACGGAAATTGTACTCTCATACTTTAAACATCTTACTGGTACCATGTTCATAATGATAAAAATGATATATCAATAATACAATACAATATACAACAATTATTTTTCTTAATACAATTTAGGGAAGGGGTGGGTCGATCGCACCGTCTGCACCCCACTCCCTGCAGCTTCCCCTGAAATGAGGTAGCCCATTACCCTGATTGATAGAATACAACACGGGATATTTAGGCCTATTATTAAAACGCTAATTTAAAATAGGTTACTAGCATAGTGCCCTTCTTCGAGCGCAGGTGGCCAAAACAATATGCCCCCTAAAGATTTTAAAAAAATTAATATAAATAGGCCTAATAGACAGCTTGTTGTCCTCTCCAAGCGTACTTAACCTGGATAATATGTAGCTCAGGCATATATCTGAAATATCTCATTTAAATAATAACCTATGAAAATATCGATCACAAAGTTTAAAATCCTAGCATAGTGTCTTTCTTCGAGCGCAAGTGGCCAAAACAATAGGCCCCTATTGATTTTTCATGTATTAATATTAATAAGCCTATTAAGCAGATTCAAGTGACAGCTTCTGTTGTCCTTAATTTCAAAGCCAACTTTAACCTGGATAATATGCCTTAAAATATCTGATGTGTCCCATTTAAATAATAACCTATGAAAATATCGATCCTGTAAGATAGCAGAATGGAGACATGATTAGGTAAACAGATAATAATGTATTTCGTATGTCAGGAAAACGTAAAGTGTGTTGAAATGTGTTGTGTTTTTTTCCACTGGATGCTGAGTTGGTAGACCCCTTAATTTTATCAGGGCATAAAATAAAGTATGGAAATATGAAAAGTAAAAGTTATCCTTCTTTTCATTGAAACGTAGAGCTGAAAAGATTTATAGCATATCGAAGTTTGCAGTGGCGGATCCAGGAATTTAGAGGGCCCAGAGAAGGACGTTTACAGATGGAGAGTTTATTGACCTCAGCTCTCCATGGTCGGGGCTGAGGTACGAACATTATTGGTTATGGCACCTCTGGACGGCCGGAAATGGCACTCTTAGACTTAAAATTTGAGTAGAATTTTATTTTTATTTTTTTTCAGTATTTATTTGACAATCGAATCTCAGGTTTATTCGTATATTCTAACTTATATGACCAGGTTCCGAGCTTTTGATAATTATTGATTAATACCGCAAAAAATATTACGAGCTTTCATCGATAAACGATCAGTTATTTAAAAGTCTCATGGAAAAAACACATGAATAATACTGGATGAATGTATATACGTTTAATAATTTTATTTATTTATTGTATTTTTTTAAACCCAGCATCCCGGCCTTTGTCATCCCCGGGACCCGGTTACTTACCCCGTACGTAAGTCCCGGCCTCTCGGTGCCACTGTCTAATGCACACACAGCTGAACTCATTTTAAATAACCATTATAAAATTACATTTAGAATTTATATAAAAGAATTAAAACACAAACAACAAATAATGAATTATAAATATAAATCTAAAAATTGAGATAATATAAACAGTACTCAATTATGAATATAAAAATTGGGACTAAATACACAGTAATACAAAAATAGATCTACTAATCAATAAGCCGAATATTTCTAGAGCTTTTCATTATTCTCCTGAAGACGAATTGAAGCAACTCAATCGAAACGTCGAGATATTCTCAACCAACAACAGTTCTTTTCAGAACTATC
>NW_022724919.1:420528-433463 GCF_011630105.1 Anneissia japonica
ATAATAATAATAATAATAATAATAATAATAATAATAATAATAATAATAATAATAATAATAATAATAATAATAATAATAATAATAATAAAAACTTTTAAAGCGCCGGTATCCGTTAATAATTGGCCCTAACGGCCGCCCATACAAAAAAAAGATATATTGAGCAAAGATCTCTTAAGAAATCACCACAAATAAGACCTATCGATCAATCCGCTGGGTTACCTAGAGCTCCTCATCAAAAATAAAAAGCATCATATTTTTAATATGAATCGCCTACCACATATATGCTACTGTATAGCGAGAAGGCCTGTTTAAACATTAGATGGCGTAACCGTATTCGTTTCGGCTTTTTTTTTTTTTTTTTTTTGCGCGAAAAACTCACTACTGTATCACCAAAATACAGCCAAAACACTTCCATGATTGGAAAACAATCATAGATTATATCTGTCAATTTTATCCGACTCATGTTTGTGTGTGTTTTTTTTTGTTTTGTTTTGTTTTGTTTTTTTTGGTTATTTTATGAGCACTTTGTATACTCAACACAATTTCTATTATACTGAGTGTATGAAATGTCACATTATAATAAGGGGTTTACCTTCGTAGATTGGATGTTAAGATATGATAATTAAAAAAAATGACAATTACTTTTGTGATGTACCGGTAAATTATATATTATATCGTAAAGATTATTAGGTTATTCTTAGATTGTATTTTTTTTTTTTAAATATCCATTCAATATACAGGCCTATGTGTCTTTTTACCCCATTTTTAAAATGGACTATTCATAAATGTTAGTTCATACCTGGGCATCTTGATAGCTAATCACTTCAACTTTATTTAAACCAGCTTTATGATGCTAGGGATCAGTTGACGGAAACTGCAGAACGATCATCATCATTGGCAGGTAAGCAAATTAGACAGTTAGCAGTTGGAACAGGGTAGCGAAAGGGTGTGGGGAAATTGGGAAAGAGTGTGGGGGAAGGGTGGGATACTAACTAATGAGTCAAATATAAATTAATATTTCTAAAACACAGTTTTATTAGCGAGTTTTTCTCGGTTACGTTTAATGCGTGTGTAGAACCACTAGAACTAGATAGAAATAATGCCACCGTTGGACAAGGAAATTAGACAAACATTCTTCGAGCTTTCGTTACTAAGGCCCGACGGTGACGTTGAAATATCAGGCAAAGGTTCTCAATTTGTGCCATGGACCTTCATGCGAATGATAGGCATTTTTAACCTTGGTGGGGACGTCAACACGTCAACACGAAACAGCAGGAGAGAAAGGGGTGTGTAGCTGATTCAGGAATTCGAAATAAGGGTGGTGGGGGGAGGAAGGGGGCAGGCAGGGACTTTCACAAATGTGGGATAGGCCTACCCCATGAGCGCCACCATCATTATGGTACCTCTAGATTGCCGCAAATGACACTCTCTTTGTTAAATTTTATATATTACTGCACACATTGATCCATCAGCAGTGACTTCCATGAAACAATTGATAATACAAATATTTAAAACACATGCAAATATGAATTTGCGGGGAATGGGTTATTTCAAGGAGAATCTTGCTTGTTTGCGGAGTGCGGAAGGTCATCCCGATTTCCTGTAGACTCCCGCGTGTTCCGGGAGAGACTTGGGACTCCTGTTATAAAGGGCCTCGCTGGTATGTGGGGGGTGGGGGATGAGATTACAATTATATAGTTAATGCTGGAGAATAATAATTTTAATTATTAATAGTTTTTAGCACTAGAAAGTACTGGATAAATACATTGGCGTATCTAGTGATGCTCGGGAACCCCCCCCCCCCCACCAGTCGCCCCATTTAAAATGTTAAGAGGGAAAAAAAACCATGCCTAAAAGTAGATAAAATCACCTCATATCAGCTTATTTTACCATAAAAATGTACTAAAGCACAAAAGCTCGCATGTACGGTATTAGTTATCGAACACACATTTAATCATCAATTAAAATTTACATAGAAAAAGTAATAAAACATCTTAATTAAGTTAGAAATTGGGATCAATGGTTTGTCAGTGAAAAAATGGCGTCCGGTTGAACGCTTTTTGCAACGATAGCAACGGAGTAGTATCACGTGGTATCGTGACGTAACACTATAGTACTCTATAGACATCTACCAATAAGTAGATGTATTCGAGTCTATTGTCAAAGATAAACTTCACCTACCAGTAATAAAATATTTTCAATTACGTGAAGTAACCGCTACTATCCAGAAACAGTGCTTTAATATGTAGGGCCTACTTTTAAACAGGTTTTTTTTTTTCTTCTTTTTTTTTTATCATCATCATTTCATCATTGTCTCGGAAACATTACAAAACACCGTAAGCCTATTGTGAAGCAGAACAATTTCAATGCATTTTTGTGGAGCATTAAGGCTACCTATGACAATAAAAAAAAATAATGGTTTGATTGATGACTTGAAAGGCCTACTCTCCTCTATCTTTGTTTATTGTCTCCCATCAGCAATAACAGCTGAAAAATGCAAGTAGGTTTTTAAAATAGAAGTGATAGTAATGTCGAATTCACCATTACCGTCAAGTAAAGTTTATTTTTAAATCATTTAATACGCATGCCCTATCATAATATGTTTTGTAAATGTACATGTGTTTTGTGAAGAAAATGGATGTAGTGCTGGTATAGTGGATGTAGTGTAGATGTAGTGTAGTTGTAAGTTCATTCATTCATTCATTCATTTGGTCAATATTAACATATACAAGGAAAAACAAACAAAAAACACTATTAAAACCATTTAAAACAGTAATTCAAAAGTGTAGATGTCGTAGTAATAGATGTCGTAATAGATGTATAGTAATAGATGTAGTGTAGATACAGTGGCTGTTGAGATGAAAAAATATCAGATTTCATCTCTATATCTGTCTCTTATACACATCTAGATGTGTATAAGAGACAGGTAATATACTGTATATAAAACAAGTTAAAAAATATGTTTATATCATTAATTAATAATAAGTTGTCGTATTATTTATTATTTATAATTATTTTATGATATCATTATTATCAGAGAAGAATTACATGGAGTATAAAAATCTCCCTAATACTTGTTGGGACTGAACTCGCCCTTAGAATTTTAAGGTAAAAACCATTAGCGCTCAATATGCTTACCGAGATTATAAATGAGAGCATGAATGGAATTGTCCATGACGCGTTTACATTACTATAACGCACTAAAATTGCACTTAAATTGCAATAAAGTTCATTTAAACATCATCGCTTGGGAAAATTAATGCTTTAACTCGCATGACTCAAGTTTATTTGAATAAGGTGATATAATAATTCAAAATAAAGCAATACAATTTTTTAAATGCATTTATAATGATGTTTTAGAGTTAACCGTATAATAAATATTCATAAAAAGAATCATAATGATGTATAACATATATTTATACTTAAAAAAAACAAAAACAAAACTCCGGGACAATGAATACCTGGACTGAAATTAGTCAATGGCGGTAAAAAAGTAAGCAATTTATCATGATCATAATCATAATCATCAACATTATAATCATCATAATCATCATCATCAATTCCATCATCGTCATCATCATCACCGCCAACATCATCATCATTGTCATGATGATCATTACAATTATCACAATCATCATCATCGCCATGAACATGATCATCATCGTCATCAGCACGTCCTCATCATTGTCATCATTGTCGAAATCATCATCATCATCTTCGTCAATTTTATTATTATTATTATTATTATTATTATTATTATTATTATTATTATTATTCATTTTATGATTACTATCATTTATGTTAGTAATCCTATTATGAAAAAAGAGTGAAGTACAAGAGGTTTTATCTGACTAAACAGCTATAGACAATAGATAGACAATATAGACAGCCTAGACAATGTAAACAATAGGCCTATACTAAAAAATGACACACTTAAAGCGGGAGGTCGTCATGATTTAATGCAGATACCCAACGTTTAAGGTGAGAGTCTGAACCCTCCTTACTAATGTTATGGCAAAATCAGTGGCATATCTACGGGGCGGTGGCCTTGGGATATCCCAACAAATCTTCCGAGGCTACCATCCCCCGAAGTAAAAAAAAAAAGTACGTGCAAGCAGTTTAAAATGATCTCATATCACTTAATTGCCAGACAGATGTCCTCCCTTAATCATAGGCATGCGCTTAATGTAGGCCTTAACCTACGCATAGAGAACATTCTATTTTCTCTATGACCTACGTAAATAGACGACATAAAGATTCAACACATTTGACGCACCACCTGTTGAGTGCCACCGATATAAACGGTGTATGTCATTAACTTACTATTACATTCGAGCTTAATTATCAGTAGGGCCAATGCTTACGTCATAGAAACCATTCTGGTCATTCTACTAATTTGGCGTTTTGTCATAGTCTTCTTTCTACACATTGTACCGTAATCAAACTTAACCATTGTTCTGGCTTCTGAGTACAGGTCATGTTATCGATTACGTGTTAGCTGAACTATGGAAGACCAAGGCTGGGACATCGATTTGGTTGTCAAGATACTGAGGCGGCAAAAAGAGCTTATGCTTGCCCCTGAGACAAGCAAATCATACGAAGCACGCCTAGATTTTACACAACAGGATGTGATATGCGAATTACAGGTATTGATGGCCTGTCGATTAAAAAAAAACAGTGTAAAGCACTCCACACTATCATTTTTCTTCTTGACAAAAGAAAACTGTTGTATGCTCATATATAGGCACATCATGATGTGATGTCATCATGACATTAGACATGTGATATTGTAAAAAAAAAAAATGTTGATAGTCTGTACAGGGCTTTAATGCACGCGCGCGTATGCATTAATCAATTAATTATGCATACAAGTGAACCATAAAGCTCTGTCTACATTGTCAAATTATATGTAGATATGCCCATATTTGGGTGTAACATGACATCATTATGCCCATATATGGGCACATCAAACAAATTTGTCGCATAAATTATATAGTGTGGACAGCTTTAAGCAAATTATTTAAGTTATTTAAATCAATAAATAGCGGCACGGATGAAACTAATTCATGAACAGTTACCAGGCGTATGGATGTGTGCTTTTATTTTTAAATTGATAAATTATCTCTTAACAGAACGTTATAAAAAGATACGTGTTTATTTTGATTACTCCTATCAACGATTAGATAATATACATACAGAAACTGATAACGCACGTTCAAAAAGTGTAAGGAAGAAAGACTTACAAGATATAGATAACTCATATTTTTATTGAATAAAATAATTTTACATGCACAATGGAACGTGTTTAGCCTATATTTTATGGGAATGGAACAAAAACAACAGGTTGATTGTGTTACCCAAACTAATGTATTTTAGCCTGGAAGATTAAGAAACTCAAGTACCGTACCGTAACACAGAGAAGATCATTGTTATTGTTATGTAGGGCAAATGTAATCATGAAATACAAACAATGCCTTGTAGTGTAAACACATGCTTAACGCGTTGTATACCACAATGTAGGCCCATATCTTGGTTAATGACTCGTATGTTTTATGTTGCTATTTCTCGTAGAAAATATGGCGTGAAGTAGATTACCAAGTGCTGGATGAATTAGGCGTTGAGATACCACCGAAATTTCCCGGTATTCTCGCCTATGTTCACAAGAGGTACGCCGGCAATCAGCAGGTACAGTATTTAATATTAAATTTACACACGTATTACCATACGTCAAAAAACTGTGTACAGACACATAATATTAAACCATTAAATCTACTACCAACTAAATCGAATATAATCTACAAATTTTTGGTTTTTTTTCCATAACGAATAACATTTGAAGAATTAGCTTGCATCACGTCGGAGTTGGTTTCTTACGTCAAATCTATCGATGAACTATAGTTAAATTAAATATTGTATATATATATATATATATATATATATATATATATTGTATATATATATAATATATTTGATGATTTATATATAATTTAATAGTATTAAAGGCTATCTTGATTTGTATTATGCTACTATTTAATTCCAGCCGTACGCTCATTGTGTAATAGAGTGTACCTGGTTCCTCTTATTTACTTTTTAAAATGTATATGTATAAAGCATTGCCGCAAGACGATTTAGAGTTGAGCTGTTCACGTGTTACATTTTTATAATAAAATATCTCTTCGGAGATCTCGTCTTGTCGTTTAAGATGCTCAATAAGAGGGCGTATCACATTGATTTCTGTTTAAAATGTGTGCTCCAAATACTAGTGTTGTATTGGCATACCGCAGAGTGCGAAATGAATTGTCTCCAATCGGATTCAAACTTCCTATTCTTTACTGTTTTTTATTTTAAAAAAATATTTTTATGTTGAGAAGACCTATCTACATAATAGGTATATCTAACGAGAGAATCTAATGAATGAAAATGTAATGGCGTTCAATGAATCGGGAATCAGGCGTATGGATGAATCGGGAAATTTCGGTTGGGATCCTATGTAAATTCATCTTTAGTTAGTCTTAGCAAAGAGTACTGCAAGAGGTCCGACTGCCCTGATTTTGTATGCACACAATGTAACGTTTAAAAAAGTACTGCCACAAGATAGAGGGCACCCTATAACCATTCGAATAGAGTTCGCTCGAAACTCGTTCTTTAAAGACACACCCCTACGTGGCAGTAGTTTTAAAAATAGGATTACGTTTTAAAGAAACCATGAGAGTCGGAGCTATCGAGTTTAACGCAAACAATCCATCTCACACCCAACCCCAAAATGGAAAAAAAAAATATTAAAAAAAAAAAAAAAAATTGAACGCTATAAATGTCAAATTAAAGACAATTTAGAATAAACATTTTAAATCTGAGAATCAATTTTTGGGTATATACTATTGTTACATCACAGTTTTTTTTTCCGCCTCAGTGGGTCTAGGCCTGTCTCTTATACACATCTAGATGTGTATAAGAGACAGATCGTCATGAACATGATCATCATCGTCATCAGCACGTCCTCATCATTGTCATCATTGTCGAAATCATCATCATCATCTTCGTCAATTTTATTATTATTATTATTATTATTATTATTATTATTATTATTATTATTATTATTCATATTATGATTACTATCATTTATGTTAGTAATCCTATTATGAAAAAAGAGTGAAGTACAAGAGGTTTTATCTGACTAAACAGCTATAGACAATAGATAGACAATATATACAGCCTAAATTGAACGCTATAAATGTCAAATTAAAGACAATTTAGAATAAACATTTTAAATCTGAGAATCAATTTTTGGGTATATACTATTGTTACATCACAGTTTTTTTTCCGCCTCAGTGGGTCTAGGCTTTCCTGGCATTTGCCATTCCCTCCTGTTGTCATTACAAAACATATGTTATGTATCTAAAATTGAACGTCAGCAATATTGTCAAATTAAGACACTTGGAAAAAGATGATTTTTTTAGAGTGCTATTTTAAGAGTGCTTTTAGTACTTACCCCCCTTGGAAAACTTGAATGTCACCTGACCACCTCCCGATTAACGAGTCTAGCTAAGGGCTGCTCACATCGCTAAAGTTATAGGCTCAACATTCTTGTCTGTCAAGTTCAAGAAAGTGCAATCAGACGTTGTCAATCGATTGAAGTGTTCATTAATCATTAGGCCTAACTTTCTTTTTACGTAGGTTTTTAAGGAACTAGACTACATCACACACAGTGGGCCATACAAAGATATCCTCCAAGTGGGGTCAACATATCCTGATGTTGAGTTGGTATCTGTAGAATCGCAGGAGAAGTACCCACTCTCAAGACTGCATCTCCACAAAGAACGCCCCCTACTCATTGTTACGTCATCAGCATCCTGACCCCCGTTTCAGGTAGTTATTACTACTAGATTACAGCTTAATCTTTCATTACTTAAATATTATTATTATTATTATTATTATTATTATTATTATTACTAATACTGTATTATTATTATTACTATTGTTATAATTTTTACTTTATTATATTATTGTTACCGTAACGTTATCGTTATTGTCATCATCATCATTATGATTATTATCATCATAATAATTAATATCATATTACTATTATTGTAGTTGTCGTCATCTATACAATGTTAATTTAAGTTAATATATTTCTTAATATAAAACAATTTATAACATTATTAATATGTTAAACAATAATACTAATAAAAATATCAACAGCAATAAATAGACTTTAGCTCTCGGACTGATATTTCTTTCTATTATATTCATTATTATTTATTAATACTATTATTGTTAAATTATTTCTTTAATAACATAACTATTATTATTATTTATTTAACTAATTTGGGCTTTGTGCTCTACCGTAGAATGAAATAGTATTTGTAGGCAGTTAACAGCGCACTTAGATATTAAATCATAAATATCTTAAAAGATATTAACTAAAAATAAATTTTATTGCATTAAAACCGAAAGTGGAAACCGAACGTATCCGTCTTGAGGACCTGAGAGAATTTGCTAACATTTTATTACTACTTATCCTGGAGTAATCTTTAAAATTCAGCAATGCGGAAAATAATCCTGTATAACGTGTGATTCTAAAGCTGATAATTTAGTTTTGGAGGAGTTTGAAACATAGTTTGTCACCTGTGTACATTTGATAATGTACGGTTGTGACTTGGACTGCCAGCTTTGAGGTCAGGGGCTCGAAACTCTCGCACATGTGCAAGTCGCTTGTATCCTTAAGCAAGGCACTTTATCTACGTTTGTCTCTACCCGGGAGTATAAACAGTGGTGGCGCCTTGATTTGCCTGACAGGGGTCCAGGTCCCCGACGGTGGGGGGGGGGGAATTGTCCCCCCCCCACGAAAAAAAGTTCAACTTATTAAAAACGATTGATTGTTCATGATAATGAATACTTAATTGTAATGCTTATTTAGCGCCATCCTATTATTTTCATGTGTGCACTTTTCCTAATTTTCGCACCATTTTCTTTATAATTCAAATTTACTAATTTTTAAATTCGTTCATTCACTATTTTACGTGTGATATACTATCCCCATCTCCACCCCCTCTTCACACTAGTTTCTTAAAGTAATGTCTGACAAAAAAATATCGGAAACTTCAAAAAATCAACAAACATTTGAATACTAATTTAAAAGGATCGAATAATAATATTCTTTATTAACTTTCAATGAATAATAAAAAATATAGTTTTCGATGATTTACAGGCATTTTACTATAACAATTCTTAAAATGATTACCAGCCAATTTAATAGTCTATATGAAAGTGTATAGAAAAGGTATAATAATACTGTAAATTAATTAGGCAATATAAATATATGTTCTTTACAGACAATAGGCCTACATCTTCAAATTATGCATAATTTCCATCTTTCGGTATAAGTACACTTTAACAGCTTGTCGACCTTTCTTTAATATTTGTCGTCATTTTTAACACAGGCCATCTTAAGGGGCGGCGGACTCTACAATCTGTATGCCGACTATAAAGATACGGTGGATTTTTTATGTATATATCAGACTGAAGCTCATCCTAAAGAGATGTGGAATCTAGGATCTATCCTAAGCAGTATATCACACCACGCTACGATGGACGACAGAAAAGAAGCAGCAATGTAAGTTGGACGCGGGTGGGCCAGCGGGGTCTGGACCCAGCCGTCAAGGTATCAGTCAGGAAAAATAGCTAGAATCATTTTGTAAGCCACATACAGCGGACCAGGCCTCATCCATCGTGGAGCTAAGGTGGGTGGGGCCAATCTGTTGGGGATCGATCGACAATATAGATTGTGTATAGTATATATATTACATCGCTATTAGTTACTATCGTTATTAAATACTGTACATACAACTTTGATTGGTACATACAACTTTAATTATGGTGTATATAATAATTATGAGTGTGGGTGGGTGTTGTGTATATGTTATTTTGATTGTTAGTTGTTAGTTCCAATAGGTAATGTAGGCCTAAACACCTGGCCCATCTACTGTATGTTATACGTAAGTATATCCCCTTTAGCAGTGTCACTCCTTATCATCCCATGCTCGATACCATTTCCTGCCACAAAACCTATCTCCATTAAAGAAATTTAAGCGCCAGAAACATTTTTATAACGTTCGCGAACGTTGCGGTTTTGCTATATATGGTCATGATGTGATGTCATCATGACCATATTTAGACATGTCACTTGTTTTTGGCGAATGAATTTTGATAGTATGGACAGGACTTTATTACCTTTCTTTGTATGTTTCCATTTACTTTTGCCTTTTCTGTCACATTCAATGAGCCTCACCGGAGTCTCAATTAAACTTTGCAACTGACCAATCAGAACAGAGCACGTGTTGCTTAAGAGGCGGGGCCAGGAATACGTGTATGTCTCACGAAAACAAAACATTACGTTTATGATCGCGCACATCAGATGTCTGCCTTATTGATAATCCAAGAAAAGGGGTGGGGAAAGGGCTTTAGTGGATGATGCTCTATCTATGTTAGTAACATTGCGCGGGTTCTAGACACATATTCCAATCCTATTCGTATGTTTATGAAGCCCTTTCTTAGTCTGAACTGCGCATGTCCATATCAAGGTCCATCGACATAAGAAATCACACATCATAAGGTAGTTTCAAAATGTTGCAAACAGTTTATTATTATTATTAGGCCTATCATATTTTTTGTGTGTGTTTTCGTTTATGTGCTTCGACCTTGTTCAATCTCTCCAGTTGGAAAAGCGCCTGAAATTGACTTATTTTATTTATTTTAGGAACTTGATCAAGATAGATGAAGAACACTACTCCTTATTTACAAGTGATCCATTCTCTAATACTAAAATCCGTTTGGTTTGCGATAACATGGACAACACCTTCAGATCATCGTTCAACGCCCATCCGGACAGGATTTTTCTTATACAAGGCGAAAAGTTAACCTACCTCGGACGAACTATTTTTTCACAAATGTCTGAACCGATGAAGTTGATGACAGATGAAGCCCGGCAATTACTTAAAGAGATTATCGGATAAACAGAATCAGTAAAAGAAATTCTCAGTAATATAAAAACTCTCTCAGGTTTCGTGTTTCGTGTATTCTCTATTTGAAAAACGAAAATATTTTAACTAGACATTTCATTATCATTTATCTTTGATAACCAGGGAGCTAAGTTAATGGTGAAGATTGTAAATTGATTGAAATCTCCAGAAAAAAATGTCTTTCAATTTTAAAATAGTGAAATTACAATGAAACGTATACTGTACATTGTAGGCGTGATTAACTCCTCACACACACTGGGCCATACCGTCCCCATGTAGGCCTAGATTGTGACTGCGTGGATCTACGTGAACGAAAGTGTGCTATAAATACTAAAATTTGGATAACTTCCAATGTGGTAGTACAGAATGTACTGTATATTTAGACTCTACTCCTATACTGTATTCAAAAATGTACTTTATGCGTTCAGCTATAAGTCTTATCAATGGCAAAATTTGTTATTTGAATTGCAAACTTCGTATTAGTAGCTTTCAATATTGAAAAGTATAACGAGATTGCGTTCTCTTTCCATTTCGAACTTTATAAACTATTTGATTATTAGAGATGTTCAATGTTTTATTGAATGCTTGTTTTACGATTGAAGAACAGAAAGTATATTCATGCTATGCCCTATGCTATGGAATACTTTATTCAAATATCATTATAAAAATTAAAACTATAGGGGCGACAATCATGTTCATAAGAGGAACAATAGATACTCGTCATAAAATATTGAAGGTAATTTATAGTCTTATAATATTTAATAAAACTTTAATTAAATTTAAATTTATTCACTCAAAAATGCAAAGCATAATGTCAGGCTGGCATGAGGAAAACTTGAAGCTGAATCTCTGTTTACGCTATCAAATTTTATTTTACTAAAATCGTATGCCCATATAGTCATGATGTGCCTATATAGGGTCATGATGTCATCAGGACCATATTCAGGCATGTCGCATGTTTTTTAACAAATTAAATTTAGTCTGGCCAGGTCTTGAGGAACACTTGAAGCTAAATATCAATTCACACTATCACATTTTATTTTATTTAAAAAAAACTGTTGTTTGCCCTTATATGTGTCATGATGCGACTATATATGGTCATGATGTGATGTCATCATGACCATATTTAGGCATGTCACATGTTTTTGTCAAATGAAATTTTATAGTGTTAACAGGGCTTAAGCTTGTAAACAATGTGTTCTCCGGCAAAATTTATTTATATCAGTACATAAGTTTTTCATTATTGAAGAAACAAGAAAAACCTCAATTAAAATCCATTTAGACCTATACTTGTTAAGTAACTATTCTTTATAATGAACTACTCAATAAATTATCTACACTACCGTTCAGTTGATATTAGTTACACTGCGATGTATTTGCTTACATTATGAAGATTAAAATTATTGTGTTGGGGATGTTTGTGAATTTGTCGTATGTATTTATACTAGGCCTAGGTTTCGTGTAAGGAACACCCCCGGGAACCTCTCCCCATGGTTCCATCGCCGGGATTCCAAACCGACGCCTTCTCGGTTGGTATCAATTGAGTTATAGGCCAAGCTAGTAATAGTATACCGCACTGAATTTCTTAATCATGTACGTACTTGTGAATTCGTGGCCATTTATATGTTTTAAGTTAAACAATAACGTTCAAGACCACAATGACAACAATTTGGTAAATGTAGATTCTGCAGCCTAATCGTTTGATGAATTGTCTTAATACGCTACTGTTTCATTTCGAAAATGAATAAATGTTCTACTTCACAAATGTATATAATGTGCAATTTTTGTAGTCGTCTTTACAAAAGTTTGGTTTACGATCGACAATAGTAATATATTTATATATATATATTACTATTATATAAATAATATATATATATATATACAGTATATAAATTTCTATTAAGCTCTATCTGAGAT